>NW_026970499.1:0-244836 GCF_028390025.1 Pseudophryne corroboree
CCGAATTTCTGCTTTAAACTTTAGGTACTATCCCAAAAAGTACCACTAAGGTGACAGAAGTTGATTTCGGAGCATCATTTTTGAACAGGAGCTTCATCCGTTTTGTGGCATATGAGAATTTCCCTAAGCCCCGGACCTGTCGATTTTGGTCAAAAATGAAAATGATAAAAGTGCCCCAATTTCTGCTTTAAACTTTAGGTACTATCCCAAGATGTATCACTAAGGTGACAGAAGTTGATTTCGGAGCATCGTTTTTGAACAGAAGCTTCAACCGTTATGTGGCATATGAGAAATTCCCTAAGCCCCGGACCTGTCGATTTTGGTCAAAAATGAAATTTTCAAAAGTGCCCCAATTTCTGCTCTAAACTTTAGGTACTATCCCAAGATGTATCACTAAGGTGACAGAAGTTGATTTCAGAGCATCATTTTTGAACAGGAGCTTCAACCGTTTTGTGGCATATGAGAAATTCCCTAAGCCCCGGACCTGTCGATTTTGGTCAAAAATGAAATTTTCAAAAGTGCCCCAATTTCTGCTTTAAACTTTAGGTACTATCCCAAAATGTATCACTAAGTTGACAGAAGTTGATTTTGGAGCATCATTTTTGAACAGAAGCTTCAACCGTTTTGTGGCATATGAGAAATTCCCTAAGCCCCGGACCTGTCGATTTTGGTCAAAAATGAAATTTTCAAAAGTGCCCCAATTTCTGCTTTAAACTTTAGGTACTATCCCAAAATGTATCACTAAGTTGACATAAGTTGATTTTGGAGCATCATTTTTGAACAGAAGCTTCAACCGTTTTGTGGCATATGAGAAATACCCTAAGCCCCGGACCTGTCGATTTTGGTCAAAAATGAAAATTTCAAAAGTTCCCCAATTTCTGCTTTAAACTTTAGGTGCTATCCCAAAATGTATCACTAAGGTGACAGAGGTTGATTTCGGAGCATCATTTTTGAACAGGAGCTTCAACCGTTTTGTGGCATATGAGAATTTCCCTAAGCCCCGGACCTGTCGATTTTGGTCAAAAATGAAAATTTCAAAACTGCCCCAATTTCTGCTTTAAACTTTAGGTACTATCCCAAAATGTATCACTAAGGTGACAGAAGTTGATTTCGGAGCATCATCTTTGAACAGGAGCTTCAACCGTTTTGTGGCATATGAGAAATTCCCTAAGCCCCGGACCTGTCGATTTTGGTCAAAAATGAAAATTTCAAAAGTGCCCCAATTTCTGCTTTAAACTTTAGTTACTATCCCAAAATGTATCACTAAGGTGATAGAAGTTGATTTCGGAGCATCATTTTTGAACAGAAGCTTCAACCGTTTTGTGGCATATGAGAAATTCCCTAAGCCCCGGACCTGTCGATTTTGGTCAAAAATGAAATTTTCAAAAGTGCCCCAATTTCTGCTTTAAACTTTAGGTACTATCCCAAGATGTATCACTAAGGTGACAGAAGTTGATTTCGGAGCATCATTTTTGAACAGGAGCTTCAACCGTTTTGTGGCATATGAGAAATTCCCTAAGCCCCGGACCTGTCGATTTTGGTCAAAAATGAAATTTTCAAAAGTGCCCCAATTTCTGCTTTAAACTTTAGGTACTATCCCAAGATGTATCACTAAGGTGACAGAAGTTGATTCCGGAGCATCATTTTTGAACAGGAGCTTCAAACGTTTTGTGGCATATGAGAAATTCCCTAAGCCCCGGACCTGTCGATTTTGGTCAAAAATGAAATTTTCAAAAGTGCCCCAATTTCTGCTTTAAACTTTAGGTACTATCCCAAGATGTATCACTAAGGTGACAGAAGTTGATTCCGGAGCATCATTTTTGAACAGGAGCTTCAACCGTTTTGTGGCATATGAGAAATTCCCTAAGCCCCGGACCTGTCGATTTTGGTCAAAAATGAAAATTTCAAAAGTGCCCCAATTTCTGCTTTAAACTTTAGGTACTATCCCAAAATGTACCACTAAGGTGACAGAAGTTGATTTCGGAGCATCATTTTTGAACAGGAGCTTTATCCGTTTTGTGGCATATGAGAATTTCCCTAAGCCCCGGACCTGTAGATTTTGGTCAAAAATGAAAATGTCAAAAGTGCCCCAATTTCTGCTTTAAACTTTAGGTGCTATCCCAAAATGTATCACTAAGGTGATAGAAGTTGATTTTGGAGCATCATTGTTGAACAGGAGCTTCAACCGTTTTGTGGCATATGAGAAATTCCCTAAGCCCCGGACCTGTCGATTTTGGTCAAAAATGAAAATTTCAAAAGTGCCCCAATTTCTGCTTTAAACTTTAGGTACTATCCCAAGATGTATCACTAAGGTGACAGAAGTTGATTTCGGAGCATCATTTTTGAACAGGAGCTTCAACCGTTTTGTGGCATATGAGAAATTCCCTAAGCCCCGGACCTGTCGATTTTGGTCAAAAATGAAATTTTCAAAAGTGCCCCAATTTCTGCTTTAAACTTTAGGCACTATCCCAAAATGTATCACTAAGTTGACAGAAGTTGATTTTGGAGCATCATTTTTGAACAGAAGCTTCAACCGTTTTGTGGCATATGAGAAATTCCCTAAGCCCCGGACCTGTCGATTTTGGTCAAAAATGAAATTTTCAAAAGTGCCCCAATTTCTGCTTTAAACTTTAGGTACTATCCCAAAATGTATCACTAAGTTGACATAAGTTGATTTTGGAGCATCATTTTTGAATAGAAGCTTCAACCGTTTTGTGGCATATGAGAAATTCCCTAAGCCCCGGACCTGTCGATTTTGGTCAAAAATGAAAATTTCAAAAGTGCCCCAATTTCTTCTTTAAACTTTAGGTGCTGTCCCAAAATGTATCACTAAGGTGACAGAAGTTGATTTCGGAGCATCATTGTTGAACAGGAGCTTCAACCGTTTTGTGGCATATGAGAAATTCCCTAAGCCCCGGACCTGTCGATTTTGGTCAAAAATGAAATTTTCAAAAGTGCCCCAATTTCTGCTTTAAACTTTAGGTACTATCCCAAGATGTATCACTAAGGTGACAGAAGTTGATTCCGGAGCATCATTTTTGAACAGGATCTTCAACTGTTTTGTGGCATATGAGAAATTCCCTAAGCCCCGGACCTGTCGATTTTGGTCAAAAATGAAAATGATAAAAGTGCCCCAATTTCTGCTTTAAACTTTAGGTACTATCCCAAGATGTATCACTAAGGTGACAGAAGTTGATTTCGGAGCATCATTTTTGAACAGGAGCTTCAACCGTTTTGTGGCATATGAGAAATTCCCTAAGCCCCGGACCTGTCAATTTTGGTCAAAAATTAAAATTTTAAAAGTGCCCCAATTTTTGCTTTAAACTTTAGGTGCTATCCCAAAATGTATCACTAAGGTGACAGAAGTTGATTTTGGAGCATCATTGTTGAACAGGAGCTTCAACCGTTTTGTGGCATATTAGAAATTCCCTAAGCCCCGGACCTGTCGATTTTGGTCAAAAATGAATATTTCAAAAGTGCCCCAATTTCTGCTTTAAACTTTAGGTACTATCCCAAGATGTATCACTAAGGTGACAGAAGTTGATTTCGGAGCATCATTTTTGAACAGGAGCTTCAACCGTTTTGTGGCATATGAGAAATTCCCTAAGCCCCGGACCTGTCGATTTTGGTCAAAAATGAAATTTTCAAAAGTGCCCCAATTTCTGCTTTAAACTTTAGGCACTATCCCAAAATGTATCACTAAGTTGACAGAAGTTGATTTTGGAGCATCATTTTTGAACAGAAGCTTCAACCGTTTTGTGGCATATGAGAAATTCCCTAAGCCCCGGAACTGTCGATTTTGGTCAAAAATGAAATTTTCAAAAGTGCCCCAATTTCTGCTTTAAACTTTAGGTACTATCCCAAAATGTATCACTAAGTTGACATAAGTTGATTTTGGAGCATCATTTTTGAATAGAAGCTTCAACCGTTTTGTGGCATATGAGAAATTCCCTAAGCCCCGGACCTGTCGATTTTGGTCAAAAATGAAAATTTCAAAAGTGCCCCAATTTCTTCTTTAAACTTTAGGTGCTGTCCCAAAATGTATCACTAAGGTGACAGAAGTTGATTTCGGAGCATCATTTTTGAACAGGAGCTTCAACCGTTTTGTGGCATATGAGAAATTCCCTAAGCCCCGGACCTGTCGATTTTGGTCAAAAATGAAAATTTCAAAAGTGCCCCAATTTCTTCTTTAAACTTTAGGTGCTGTCCCAAAATGTATCACTAAGGTGACAGAAGTTGATTTCGGAGCATCATTGTTGAACAGGAGCTTCAACCGTTTTGTGGCATATGAGAAATTCCCTAAGCCCCGGACCTGTCGATTTTGGTCAAAAATGAAAATTTCAAAAGTGCCCCAATTTCTGCTTTAAACTTTAGGTACTATCCCAAGATGTATCACTAAGGTGACAGAAGTTGATTTCGGAGCATCATTTTTGAACAGGAGCTTCAACCGTTTTGTGGCATATGAGAAATTCCCTAAGCCCCGGACCTGTCGATTTTGGTCAAAAATGAAATTTTCAAAAGTGCCCCAATTTCTGCTTTAAACTTTAGGTACTATCCCAAGATGTATCACTAAGGTGACAGAAGTTTATTCCGGAGCATCATTTTTGAACAGGATCTTCAACTGTTTTGTGGCATATGAGAAATTCCCTAAGCCCCGGACCTATCGATTTTGGTCAAAAATGAAAATTTCAAAAGTGCCCCAATTTCTGCTTTAAACTTTAGGTACTATCCCAAAATGTACCACTAAGGTGACAGAAGTTGATTTCGGAGCATCATTTTTGAACAGGAGCTTCAACCGTTTTGTGGCAAATGAGAAATTCCCTAAGCCCCGGACCTGTCGATTTTGGTCAAAAATGAAATTTTCAAAAGTGCCCCAATTTCTGCTTTAAACTTTAGGTACTATCCCAAAATGTATCACTAAGTTGACAGAAGTTGATTTTGGAGCATCATTTTTGAACAGAAGCTTCAACCGTTTTGTGGCATATGAGAAATTCCCTAAGCCCCGGACCTGTCGATTTTGGTCAAAAATGAAATTTTCAAAAGTGCCCCAATTTCTGCTTTAAACTTTAGGTACTATCCCAAAATGTATCACTAAGTTGACATAAGTTGATTTTGGAGCATCATTTTTGAATAGAAGCTTCAACCGTTTTGTGGCATATGAGAAATTCCCTAAGCCCCGGACCTGTCGATTTTGGTCAAAAATGAAAATTTCAAAAGTGCCCCAATTTCTTCTTTAAACTTTAGGTGCTGTCCCAAAATGTATCACTAAGGTGACAGAAGTTGATTTCGGAGCATCATTGTTGAACAGGAGCTTCAACCGTTTTGTGGCATATGAGAAATTCCCTAAGCCCCGGACCTGTCGATTTTGGTCAAAAATGAAAATGATAAAAGTGCCCCAATTTCTGCTTTAAACTTTAGGTACTATCCCAAGATGTATCACTAAGGTGACAGAAGTTGATTTCGGAGCATCATTTTTGAACAGGAGCTTCAACCGTTTTGTGGCATATGAGAAATTCCCTAAGCCCCGGACCTGTCGATTTTGGTCAAAAATGAAAATTTCAAAAGTGCCCCAATTTCTTCTTTAAACTTTAGGTGCTGTCCCAAAATGTATCACTAAGGTGACAGAAGTTGATTTCGGAGCATCATTGTTGAACAGGAGCTTCAACCGTTTTGTGGCATATGAGAAATTCCCTAAGCCCCGGACCTGTCGATTTTGGTCAAAAATGAAAATTTCAAAAGTGCCCCAATTTCTGCTTTAAACTTTAGGTACTATCCCAAGATGTATCACTAAGGTGACAGAAGTTGATTTCGGAGCATCATTTTTGAACAGGAGCTTCAACCGTTTTGTGGCATATGAGAAATTCCCTAAGCCCCGGACCTGTCGATTTTGGTCAAAAATGAAATTTTCAAAAGTGCCCCAATTTCTGCTTTAAACTTTAGGTACTATCCCAAGATGTATCACTAAGGTGACAGAAGTTTATTCCGGAGCATCATTTTTGAACAGGATCTTCAACTGTTTTGTGGCATATGAGAAATTCCCTAAGCCCCGGACCTATCGATTTTGGTCAAAAATGAAAATTTCAAAAGTGCCCCAATTTCTGCTTTAAACTTTAGGTACTATCCCAAAATGTACCACTAAGGTGACAGAAGTTGATTTCGGAGCATCATTTTTGAACAGGAGCTTCAACCGTTTTGTGGCAAATGAGAAATTCCCTAAGCCCCGGACCTGTCGATTTTGGTCAAAAATGAAATTTTCAAAAGTGCCCCAATTTCTGCTTTAAACTTTAGGTACTATCCCAAAATGTATCACTAAGTTGACAGAAGTTGATTTTGGAGCATCATTTTTGAACAGAAGCTTCAACCGTTTTGTGGCATATGAGAAATTCCCTAAGCCCCGGACCTGTCGATTTTGGTCAAAAATGAAATTTTCAAAAGTGCCCCAATTTCTGCTTTAAACTTTAGGTACCATCCCAAAATGTATCACTAAGTTGACATAAGTTGATTTTGGAGCATCATTTTTGAATAGAAGCTTCAACCGTTTTGTGGCATATGAGAAATTCCCTAAGCCCCGGACCTGTCGATTTTGGTCAAAAATGAATATTTCAAAAGTGCCCCAATTTCTGCTTTAAACTTTAGGTACTATCCCAAGATGTATCACTAAGGTGACAGAAGTTGATTTCGGAGCATCATTTTTGAACAGGAGCTTCAACCGTTTTGTGGCATATGAGAAATTCCCTAAGCCCCGGACCTGTCGATTTTGGTCAAAAATGAAATTTTCAAAAGTGCCCCAATTTCTGCTTTAAACTTTAGGCACTATCCCAAAATGTATCACTAAGTTGACAGAAGTTGATTTTGGAGCATCATTTTTGAACAGAAGCTTCAACCGTTTTGTGGCATATGAGAAATTCCCTAAGCCCCGGACCTGTCGATTTTGGTCAAAAATGAAATTTTCAAAAGTGCCCCAATTTCTGCTTTAAACTTTAGGTACTATCCCAAAATGTATCACTAAGTTGACATAAGTTGATTTTGGAGCATCATTTTTGAATAGAAGCTTCAACCGTTTTGTGGCATATGAGAAATTCCCTAAGCCCCGGACCTGTCGATTTTGGTCAAAAATGAAAATTTCAAAAGTGCCCCAATTTCTTCTTTAAACTTTAGGTGCTGTCCCAAAATGTATCACTAAGGTGACAGAAGTTGATTTCGGAGCATCATTGTTGAACAGGAGCTTCAACCGTTTTGTAGCATATGAGAAATTCCCTAAGCCCCGGACCTGTCGATTTTGGTCAAAAATGAAAATTTCAAATGTGCCCCAATTTCTGCTTTAAACTTTAGGTACTATCCCAAGATGTATCACTAAGGTGACAGAAGTTGATTTCGGAGCATCATTTTTGAACAGGAGCTTCAACCGTTTTGTGGCATATGAGAAATTCCCTAAGCCCCGGACCTGTCGATTTTGGTCAAAAATGAAATTTTCAAAAGTGCCCAAATTTCTGCTTTAAACTTTAGGTACTATCCCAAGATGTATCACTAAGGTGACAGAAGTTGATTCCGGAGCATCATTTTTGAACAGGATCTTCAACTGTTTTGTGGCATATGAGAAATTCCCTAAGCCCCGGACCTGTCGATTTTGGTCAAAAATGAAAATTTCAAAAGTGCCCCAATTTCTGCTTTAAACTTTAGGTACTATCCCAAAATGTACCACTAAGGTGACAGAAGTTGATTTCGGAGCATCATTTTTGAACAGGAGCTTCATCCGTTTTGTGGCATATGAGAATTTCCCTAAGCCCCGGACCTGTCGATTTTGGTCAAAAATGAAATTTTCAAAAGTGCCCCAATTTCTGCTTTAAACTTTAGGTACTATCCCAAAATGTATCACTAAGTTGACAGAAGTTGATTTTGGAGCATCATTTTTGAATAGAAGCTTCAACCGTTTTGTGGCATATGAGAAATTCCCTAAGCCCCGGACCTGTCGATTTTGGTCAAAAATGAAAATTTCGAAAGTGCCCCAATTTCTGCTTTAAACTGTAGATGCTATCCCAAAATGTATCACTAAGGTGACAGAAGTTGATTTTGGAGCATCATTTTTGAACAGAAGCTTCAACCGTTTTGTGGCATATGAGAAATTCCCTAAGCCCCGGACCTGTCGATTTTGGTCAAAAATGAAAATTTCAAAAGTTCCCCAATTTCTGCTTTAAACTTTAGGCACTATCCCAAAATGTATCACTAAGTTGACAGAAGTTGATTTTGGAGCATCATTTTTGAACAGAAGCTTCAACCGTTTTGTGGCATATGAGAAATTCCCTAAGCCCCGGACCTGTCGATTTTGGTCAAAAATTAAATTTTCAAAAGTGCCCCAATTTCTGCTTTAAACTTTAGGTACTATCCCAAAATGTATCACTAAGTTGACATAAGTTGATTTTGGAGCATCATTTTTGAATAGAAGCTTCAACCGTTTTTTGGCATATGAGAAATTCCCTAAGCCCTGGACCTGTCGATTTTGGTCAAAAATGAAAATTTCAAAAGTGCCCCAATTTCTTCTTTAAACTTTAGGTGCTGTCCCAAAATGTATCACTAAGGTGACAGAAGTTGATTTCGGAGCATCATTGTTGAACAGGAGCTTCAACCGTTTTGTGGCATATGAGAAATTCCCTAAGCCCCGGACCTGTCGATTTTGGTCAAAAATGAAATTTTCAAAAGTGCCCCAATTTCTGCTTTAAACTTTAGGTACTATCCCAAGATGTATCACTAAGGTGACAGAAGTTGATTCCGGAGCATCATTTTTGAACAGGATCTTCAACTGTTTTGTGGCATATGAGAAATTCCCTAAGCCCCGGACCTGTCGATTTTGGTCAAAAATGAAAATGATAAAAGTGCCCCAATTTCTGCTTTAAACTTTAGGTACTATCCCAAAATGTATCACTAAGGTGACAGAAGTTGATTTCGGAGCATCATTTTTGAACAGGAGCTTCATCCGTTTTGTGGCATATGAGAATTTCCCTAAGCCCCGGACCTGTCGATTTTGGTCAAAAATGAAATTTTCAAAAGTGCCCCAATTTTTGCTTTAAACTTTAGTTGCTATCCCAAAATGTATCACTAAGGTGACAGAAGTTGATTTTGGAGCATCATTGTTGAACAGGAGCTTCAACCGTTTTGTGGCATATGAGAAATTCCCTAAGCCCCGGACCTGTCGATTTTGGTCAAAAATGAATATTTCAAAAGTGCCCCAATTTCTGCTTTAAACTTTAGGTACTATCCCAAGATGTATCACTAAGGTGACAGAAGTTGATTTCGGAGCATCATTTTTGAACAGGAGCTTCAACCGTTTTGTGGCATATGAGAAATTCCCTAAGCCCCGGACCTGTCGATTTTGGTCAAAAATGAAATTTTCAAAAGTGCCCCAATTTCTGCTTTAAACTTTAGGCACTATCCCAAAATGTATCACTAAGTTGACAGAAGTTGATTTTGGAGCATCATTTTTGAACAGAAACTTCAACCGTTTTGTGGCATATGAGAAATTCCCTAAGCCCCGGACCTGTCGATTTTGGTCAAAAATGAAATTTTCAAAAGTGCCCCAATTTCTGCTTTAAACTTTAGGTACTATCCCAAAATGTATCACTAAGTTGACATAAGTTGATTTTGGAGCATCATTTTTGAATAGAAGCTTCAACCGTTTTGTGGCATATGAGAAATTCCCTAAGCCCCGGACCTGTCGATTTTGGTCAAAAATGAAAATTTCAAAAGTGCCCCAATTTCTTCTTTAAACTTTAGGTGCTGTCCCAAAATGTATCACTAAGGTGACAGAAGTTGATTTCGGAGCATCATTGTTTAACAGGAGCTTCAACCGTTTTGTGGCATATGAGAAATTCCCTAAGCCCCGGACCTGTCGATTTTGGTCAAAAATGAAAATTTCAAAAGTGCCCCAATTTCTGCTTTAAACTTTAGGTACTATCCCAAGATGTATCACTAAGGTGACAGAAGTTGATTCCGGAGCATCATTTTTGAACAGGATCTTCAACTGTTTTGTGGCATATGAGAAATTCCCAAAGCCTCGGACCTATCGATTTTGGTCAAAAATGAAATTTTCAAAAGTGCCCCAATTTCTGCTTTAAACTTTAGGTACTATCCCAAAATGTACCACTAAGGTGACAGAAGTTGATTTCGGAGCATCATTTTTGAACAGGAGCTTCATCCGTTTTGTGGCATATGAGAATTTCCCTAAGCCCCGGACCTGTCGATTTTGGTCAAAAATGAAAATGATAAAAGTGCCCCAATTTCTGCTTTAAACTTTAGGTACTATCCCAAAATGTATCACTAAGTTGACAGAAGTTGATTTTGGAGCATCATTTTTGAACAGAAGCTTCAACCGTTTTGTGGCATATGAGAAATTCCCTAAGCCCCGGACCTGTCGATTTTGGTCAAAAATGAAATTTTCAAAAGTGCCCCAATTTCTGCTTTAAACTTTAGGTACTATCCCAAAATGTATCACTAAGTTGACATAAGTTGATTTTGGAGCATCATTTTTGAATAGAAGCTTCAACCGTTTTGTGGCATATGAGAAATTCCCTAAGCCCCGGACCTGTCGATTTTGGTCAAAAATGAAAATTTCGAAAGTGCCCCAATTTCTGCTTTAAACTGTAGATGCTATCCCAAAATGTATCACTAAGGTGACAGAAGTTGATTTTGGAGCATCATTTTTGAACAGAAGCTTCAACCGTTTTGTGGCATATGAGAAATTCCCTAAGCCCCGGACCTGTCGATTTTGGTAAAAAATGAATATTTCAAAAGTGCCCCAATTTCTGCTTTAAACTTTAGGTACTATCCCAAGATGTATCACTAAGGTGACAGAAGTTGATTTCGGAGCATCATTTTTGAACAGGAGCTTCAACCGTTTTGTGGCATATGAGAAATTCCCTAAGCCCCAGACCTGTCGATTTTGGTCAAAAATGAAATTTTCAAAAGTGCCCCAATTTCTGCTTTAAACTTTAGGCACTATCCCAAAATGTATCACTAAGTTGACAGAAGTTGATTTTGGAGCATCATTTTTGAACAGAAGCTTCAACCGTTTTGTGGCATATGAGAAATTCCCTAAGCCCCGGACCTGTCGATTTTGGTCAAAAATGAAATTTTCAAAAGTGCCCCAATTTCTGCTTTAAACTTTAGGTACTATCCCAAAATGTATCACTAAGTTGACATAAGTTGATTTTGGAGCATCATTTTTGAATAGAAGCTTCAACCGTTTTGTGGCATATGAGAAATTCCCTAAGCCCCGGACCTGTCGATTTTGGTCAAAAATGAAAATTTCAAAAGTGCCCCAATTTCTGCTTTAAACTTTAGGTACTATCCCAAGATGTATCACTAAGGTGACAGAAGTTGATTTCGGAGCATCATTTTTGAACAGGAGCTTCAACCGTTTTGTGGCATATGAGAAATTCCCTAAGCCCCGGACCTGTCGATTTTGGTCAAAAATGAAATTTTCAAAAGTGCCCCAATTTCTGCTTTAAACTTTAGGTACTATCCCAAAATGTATCACTAAGTTGACATAAGTTGATTTTGGAGCATCATTTTTGAATAGAAGCTTCAACCGTTTTGTGGCATATGAGAAATTCCCTAAGCCCCGGACCTGTCGATTTTGGTCAAAAATGAAAATTTCAAAAGTGCCCCAATTTCTTCTTTAAACTTTAGGTGCTGTCCCAAAATGTATCACTAAGGTGACAGAAGTTGATTTCGGAGCATCATTGTTTAACAGGAGCTTCAACCGTTTTGTGGCATATGAGAAATTCCCTAAGCCCCGGACCTGTCGATTTTGGTCAAAAATGAAAATTTCAAAAGTGCCCCAATTTCTTCTTTAAACTTTAGGTGCTGTCCCAAAATGTATCACTAAGGTGACAGAAGTTGATTTCGGAGCATCATTGTTTAACAGGAGCTTCAACCGTTTTGTGGCATATGAGAAATTCCCTAAGCCCCGGACCTGTCGATTTTGGTCAAAAATGAAAATTTCAAAAGTGCCCCAATTTCTGCTTTAAACTTTAGGTACTATCCCAAGATGTATCACTAAGGTGACAGAAGTTGATTCCGGAGCATCATTTTTGAACAGGATCTTCAACTGTTTTGTGGCATATGAGAAATTCCCTAAGCCTCGGACCTATCGATTTTGGTCAAAAATGAAATTTTCAAAAGTGCCCCAATTTCTGCTTTAAACTTTAGGTACTATCCCAAAATGTACCACTAAGGTGACAGAAGTTGATTTCGGAGCATCATTTTTGAACAGGAGCTTCATCCGTTTTGTGGCATATGAGAATTTCAATAAGCCCCGGACCTGTCGATTTTGGTCAAAAATGAAAATGATAAAAGTGCCCCAATTTCTGCTTTAAACTTTAGGTACTATCCCAAGATGTATCACTAAGGTGACAGAAGTTGATTTCGGAGCATCATTTTTGAACAGGAGCTTCAACCGTTTTGTGGCAAATGAGAAATTCCCTAAGCCCCGGACCTGTCGATTTTGGTCAAAAATGAAATTTTCAAAAGTGCCCCAATTTCTGCTTTAAACTTTAGGCACTATCCCAAAATGTATCACTAAGTTGACAGAAGTTGATTTTGGAGCATCATTTTTGAACAGAAGCTTCAACCGTTTTGTGGCATATGAGAAATTCCCTAAGCCCCGGACCTGTCGATTTTGGTCAAAAATGAAATTTTCAAAAGTGCCCCAATTTCTGCTTTAAACTTTAGGTACTATCCCAAAATGTATCACTAAGTTGACATAAGTTGATTTTGGAGCATCATTTTTGAATAGAAGCTTCAACCGTTTTGTGGCATATGAGAAATTCCCTAAGCCCCGGACCTGTCGATTTTGGTCAAAAATGAAAATTTCAAAAGTGCCCCAATTTCTTCTTTAAACTTTAGGTGCTGTCCCAAAATGTATCACTAAGGTGACAGAAGTTGATTTCGGAGCATCATTGTTGAACAGGAGCTTCAACCGTTTTGTGGCATATGAGAAATTCCCTAAGCCCCGGACCTGTCGATTTTGGTCAAAAATGAAAATTTCAAAAGTGCCCCAATTTCTGCTTTAAACTTTAGGTACTATCCCAAGATGTATCACTAAGGTGACAGAAGTTGATTTCGGAGCATCATTTTTGAACAGGAGCTTCAACCGTTTTGTGGCATATGAGAAATTTCCTAAGCCCCGGACCTGTCGATTTTGGTCAAAAATGAAATTTTCAAAAGTGCCCCAATTTCTGCTTTAAACTTTAGGTACTATCCCAAAATGTATCACTAAGTTGACATAAGTTGATTTTGGAGCATCATTTTTGAATAGAAGCTTCAACCGTTTTGTGGCATATGAGAAATTCCCTAAGCCCCGGACCTGTCGATTTTGGTCAAAAATGAAAATTTCAAAAGTGCCCCAATTTCTTCTTTAAACTTTAGGTGCTGTCCCAAAATGTATCACTAAGGTGACAGAAGTTGATTTCGGAGCATCATTGTTTAACAGGAGCTTCAACCGTTTTGTGGCATATGAGAAATTCCCTAAGCCCCGGACCTGTCGATTTTGGTCAAAAATGAAAATTTCAAAAGTGCCCCAATTTCTTCTTTAAACTTTAGGTGCTGTCCCAAAATGTATCACTAAGGTGACAGAAGTTGATTTCGGAGCATCATTGTTTAACAGGAGCTTCAACCGTTTTGTGGCATATGAGAAATTCCCTAAGCCCCGGACCTGTCGATTTTGGTCAAAAATGAAAATTTCAAAAGTGCCCCAATTTCTGCTTTAAACTTTAGGTACTATCCCAAGATGTATCACTAAGGTGACAGAAGTTGATTCCGGAGCATCATTTTTGAACAGGATCTTCAACTGTTTTGTGGCATATGAGAAATTCCCTAAGCCTCGGACCTATCGATTTTGGTCAAAAATGAAATTTTCAAAAGTGCCCCAATTTCTGCTTTAAACTTTAGGTACTATCCCAAAATGTACCACTAAGGTGACAGAAGTTGATTTCGGAGCATCATTTTTGAACAGGAGCTTCATCCGTTTTGTGGCATATGAGAATTTCAATAAGCCCCGGACCTGTCGATTTTGGTCAAAAATGAAAATGATAAAAGTGCCCCAATTTCTGCTTTAAACTTTAGGTACTATCCCAAGATGTATCACTAAGGTGACAGAAGTTGATTTCGGAGCATCATTTTTGAACAGGAGCTTCAACCGTTTTGTGGCAAATGAGAAATTCCCTAAGCCCCGGACCTGTCGATTTTGGTCAAAAATGAAAATGATAAAAGTGCCCCAATTTCTGCTTTAAACTTTAGGTACTATCCCAAAATGTATCACTAAGTTGACAGAAGTTGATTTTGGAGCATCATTTTTGAACAGAAGCTTCAACCGTTTTGTGGCATATGAGAAATTCCCTAAGCCCCGGACCTGTCGATTTTGGTCAAAAATGAAATTTTCAAAAGTGCCCCAATTTCTGCTTTAAACTTTAGGTACTATCCCAAAATGTATCACTAAGTTGACATAAGTTGATTTTGGAGCATCATTTTTGAATAGAAGCTTCAACCGTTTTGTGGCATATGAGAAATTCCCTAAGCCCCGGACCTGTCGATTTTGGTCAAAAATGAAAATTTCGAAAGTGCCCCAATTTCTGCTTTAAACTGTAGATGCTATCCCAAAATGTATCACTAAGGTGACAGAAGTTGATTTTGGAGCATCATTTTTGAACAGAAGCTTCAACCGTTTTGTGGCATATGAGAAATTCCCTAAGCCCCGGACCTGTCGATTTTGGTAAAAAATGAATATTTCAAAAGTGCCCCAATTTCTGCTTTAAACTTTAGGTACTATCCCAAGATGTATCACTAAGGTGACAGAAGTTGATTTCGGAGCATCATTTTTGAACAGGAGCTTCAACCGTTTTGTGGCATATGAGAAATTCCCTAAGCCCCGGACCTGTCGATTTTGGTCAAAAATGAAATTTTCAAAAGTGCCCCAATTTCTGCTTTAAACTTTAGGCACTATCCCAAAATGTATCACTAAGTTGACAGAAGTTGATTTTGGAGCATCATTTTTGAACAGAAGCTTCAACCGTTTTGTGGCATATGAGAAATTCCCTAAGCCCCGGACCTGTCGATTTTGGTCAAAAATGAAATTTTCAAAAGTGCCCCAATTTCTGCTTTAAACTTTAGGTACTATCCCAAAATGTATCACTAAGTTGACATAAGTTGATTTTGGAGCATCATTTTTGAATAGAAGCTTCAACCGTTTTGTGGCATATGAGAAATTCCCTAAGCCCCGGACCTGTCGATTTTGGTCAAAAATGAAAATTTCAAAAGTGCCCCAATTTCTTCTTTAAACTTTAGGTGCTGTCCCAAAATGTATCACTAAGGTGACAGAAGTTGATTTCGGAGCATCATTGTTGAACAGGAGCTTCAACCGTTTTGTGGCATATGAGAAATTCCCTAAGCCCCGGACCTGTCGATTTTGGTCAAAAATGAAAATTTCAAAAGTGCCCCAATTTCTGCTTTAAACTTTAGGTACTATCCCAAGATGTATCACTAAGGTGACAGAAGTTGATTTCGGAGCATCATTTTTGAACAGGAGCTTCAACCGTTTTGTGGCATATGAGAAATTCCCTAAGCCCCGGACCTGTCGATTTTGGTCAAAAATGAAATTTTCAAAAGTGCCCAAATTTCTGCTTTAAACTTTAGGTACTATCCCAAGATGTATCACTAAGGTGACAGAAGTTGATTCCGGAGCATCATTTTTGAACAGGATCTTCAACTGTTTTGTGGCATATGAGAAATTCCCTAAGCCCCGGACCTGTCGATTTTGGTCAAAAATGAAAATTTCAAAAGTGCCCCAATTTCTGCTTTAAACTTTAGGTACTATCCCAAAATGTACCACTAAGGTGACAGAAGTTGATTTCGGAGCATCATTTTTGAACAGGAGCTTCATCCGTTTTGTGGCATATGAGAATTTCCCTAAGCCCCGGACCTGTCGATTTTGGTCAAAAATGAAAATGATAAAAGTGCCCCAATTTCTGCTTTAAACTTTAGGTAATATCCCAAGATGTATCACTAAGGTGACAGAAGTTGATTTCGGAGCATCATTTTTGAACAGGAGCTTCAACCGTTTTGTGGCAAATGAGAAATTCCCTAAGCCCCGGACCTGTCGATTTTGGTCAAAAATGAAATTTTCAAAAGTGCCCCAATTCCTGCTTTAAACTTTAGGTACTATCCCAAAATGTATCACTAAGTTGACAGAAGTTGATTTTGGAGCATCATTTTTGAATAGAAGCTTCAACCGTTTTGTGGCATATGAGAAATTCCCTAAGCCCCGGACCTGTCGATTTTGGTCAAAAATGAAAATTTCAAAAGTGCCCCAATTTCTTCTTTAAACTTTAGGTGCTGTCCCAAAATGTATCACTAAGGTGACAGAAGTTGATTTCGGAGCATCATTGTTGAACAGGAGCTTCAACCGTTTTGTGGCATATGAGAAATTCCCTAAGCCCCGGACCTGTCGATTTTGGTCAAAAATGAAAATTTCAAAAGTGCCCCAATTTCTGCTTTAAACTTTAGGTACTATCCCAAGATGTATCACTAAGGTGACAGAAGTTGATTTCGGAGCATCATTTTTGAACAGGAGCTTCAACCGTTTTGTGGCATATGAGAAATTCCCTAAACCCCGGACCTGTCGATTTTGGTCAAAAATGAAATTTTCAAAAGTGCCCCAATTTCTGCTTTAAACTTTAGGTACTATCCCAAGATGTATCACTAAGGTGACAGAAGTTGATTCCGGAGCATCATTTTTGAACAGGATCTTCAACTGTTTTGTGGCATATGAGAAATTCCCTAAGCCCCGGACCTATCGATTTTGGTCAAAAATGAAAATTTCAAAAGTGCCCCAATTTCTGCTTTAAACTTTAGGTACTATCCCAAAATGTACCACTAAGGTGACAGAAGTTGATTTCGGAGCATCATTTTTGAACAGGAGCTTCATCCGTTTTGTGGCATATGAGAATTTCCCTAAGCCCCGGACCTGTCGATTTTGGTCAAAAATGAAAATGATAAAAGTGCCCCAATTTCTGCTTTAAACTTTAGGTACTATCCCAAGATGTATCACTAAGGTGACAGAAGTTGATTTCGGAGCATCATTTTTGAACAGGAGCTTCAACCGTTTTGTGGCAAATGAGAAATTCCCTAAGCCCCGGACCTGTCGATTTTGGTCAAAAATGAAATTTTCAAAAGTGCCCCAATTTCTGCTTTAAACTTTAGGTACTATCCCAAAATGTATCACTAAGTTGACAGAAGTTGATTTTGGAGCATCATTTTTGAACAGAAGCTTCAACCGTTTTGTGGCATATGAGAAATTCCCTAAGCCCCGGACCTGTCGATTTTGGTCAAAAATGAAATTTTCAAAAGTGCCCCAATTTCTGCTTTAAACTTTAGGTACTATCCCAAAATGTATCACTAAGTTGACATAAGTTGATTTTGGAGCATCATTTTTGAATAGAAGCTTCAACCGTTTTGTGGCATATGAGAAATTCCCTAAGCCCCGGACCTGTCGATTTTGGTCAAAAATGAAAATTTCGAAAGTGCCCCAATTTCTGCTTTAAACTGTAGATGCTATCCCAAAATGTATCACTAAGGTGACAGAAGTTGATTTTGGAGCATCATTTTTGAACAGAAGCTTCAACCGTTTTGTGGCATATGAGAAATTCCCTAAGCCCCGGACCTGTCGATTTTGGTCAAAAATGAAATTTTCAAAAGTGCCCCAATTTCTGCTTTAAACTTTAGGTACTATCCCAAGATGTATCACTAAGGTGACAGAAGTTGATTCCGGAGCATCATTTTTGAACAGGATCTTCAACTGTTTTGTGGCATATGAGAAATTCCCTAAGCCCCGGACCTGTCGATTTTGGTCAAAAATGAAAATGATAAAAGTGCCCCAATTTCTGCTTTAAACTTTAGGTACTATCCCAAGATGTATCACTAAGGTGACAGAAGTTGATTTCGGAGCATCATTTTTGAACAGGAGCTTCAACCGTTTTGTGGCATATGAGAAATTCCCTAAGCCCCGGACCTGTCAATTTTGGTCAAAAATTAAAATTTTAAAAGTGCCCCAATTTTTGCTTTAAACTTTAGGTGCTATCCCAAAATGTATCACTAAGGTGACAGAAGTTGATTTTGGAGCATCATTGTTGAACAGGAGCTTCAACCGTTTTGTGGCATATGAGAAATTCCCTAAGCCCCGGACCTGTCGATTTTGGTCAAAAATGAATATTTCAAAAGTGCCCCAATTTCTGCTTTAAACTTTAGGTACTATCCCAAGATGTATCACTAAGGTGACAGAAGTTGATTTCGGAGCATCATTTTTGAACAGGAGCTTCAACCGTTTTGTGGCATATGAGAAATTCCCTAAGCCCCGGACCTATCGATTTTGGTCAAAAATGAAATTTTCAAAAGTGCCCCAATTTCTGCTTTAAACTTTAGGTACTATCCCAAAATGTACCACTAAGGTGACAGAAGTTGATTTCGGAGCATCATTTTTGAACAGGAGCTTCATCCGTTTTGTGGCATATGAGAATTTCCCTAAGCCCCGGACCTGTCGATTTTGGTCAAAAATGAAAATGATAAAAGTGCCCCAATTTCTGCTTTAAACTTTAGGTACTATCCCAAAATGTACCACTAAGGTGACAGAAGTTGATTTCGGAGCATCATTTTTGAACAGGAGCTTCATCCGTTTTGTGGCATATGAGAATTTCCCTAAGCCCCGGACCTGTCGATTTTGGTCAAAAATGAAAATGATAAAAGTGCCCCAATTTCTGCTTTAAACTTTAGGTACTATCCCAAGATGTATCACTAAGGTGACAGAAGTTGATTTCGGAGCATCATTTTTGAACAGGAGCTTCAACCGTTTTGTGGCAAATGAGAAATTCCCTAAGCCCCGGACCTGTCGATTTTGGTCAAAAATGAAATTTTCAAAAGTGCCCCAATTTCTGCTTTAAACTTTAGGTACTATCCCAAAATGTATCACTAAGTTGACAGAAGTTGATTTTGGAGCATCATTTTTGAACAGAAGCTTCAACCGTTTTGTGGCATATGAGAAATTCCCTAAGCCCCGGACCTGTCGATTTTGGTCAAAAATGAAATTTTCAAAAGTGCCCCAATTTCTGCTTTAAACTTTAGGTACTATCCCAAAATGTATCACTAAGTTGACATAAGTTGATTTTGGAGCATCATTTTTGAATAGAAGCTTCAACCGTTTTGTGGCATATGAGAAATTCCCTAAGCCCCGGACCTGTCGATTTTGGTCAAAAATGAAAATTTCGAAAGTGCCCCAATTTCTGCTTTAAACTTTAGGTACTATCCCAAAATGTATCACTAAGTTGACATAAGTTGATTTTGGAGCATCATTTTTGAATAGAAGCTTCAACCGTTTTGTGGCATATGAGAAATTCCCTAAGCCCCGGACCTGTCGATTTTGGTCAAAAATGAAAATTTCGAAAGTGCCCCAATTTCTGCTTTAAACTGTAGATGCTATCCCAAAATGTATCACTAAGGTGACAGAAGTTGATTTTGGAGCATCATTTTTGAACAGAAGCTTCAACCATTTTGTGGCATATGAGAAATTCCCTAAGCCCCGGACCTGTCGATTTTGGTCAAAAATGAATATTTCAAAAGTGCCCCAATTTCTGCTTTAAACTTTAGGTACTATCCAAAGATGTATCACTAAGGTGACAGAAGTTGATTTCGGAGCATCATTTTTGAACAGGAGCTTCAACCGTTTTGTGGCATATGAGAAATTCCCTAAGCCCCGGACCTGTCGATTTTGGTCAAAAATGAAATTTTCAAAAGTGCCCCAATTTCTGCTTTAAACTTTAGGCACTATCCCAAAATGTATCACTAAGTTGACAGAAGTTGATTTTGGAGCATCATTTTTGAACAGAAGCTTCAACCGTTTTGTGGCATATGAGAAATTCCCTAAGCCCCGGACCTGTCGATTTTGGTCAAAAATGAAATTTTCAAAAGTGCCCCAATTTCTGCTTTAAACTTTAGGTACTATCCCAAAATGTATCACTAAGTTGACATAAGTTGATTTTGGAGCATCATTTTTGAATAGAAGCTTCAACCGTTTTGTGGCATATGAGAAATTCCCTAAGCCCCGGACCTGTCGATTTTGGTCAAAAATGAAAATTTCAAAAGTGCCCCAATTTCTTCTTTAAACTTTAGGTGCTGTCCCAAAATGTATCACTAAGGTGACAGAAGTTGATTTCGGAGCATCATTGTTGAACAGGAGCTTCAACCGTTTTGTGGCATATGAGAAATTCCCTAAGCCCCGGACCTGTCGATTTTGGTCAAAAATGAAAATTTCAAAAGTGCCCCAATTTCTGCTTTAAACTTTAGGTACTATCCCAAGATGTATCACTAAGGTGACAGAAGTTGATTTCGGAGCATCATTTTTGAACAGGAGCTTCAACCGTTTTGTGGCATATGAGAAATTCCCTAAGCCCCGGACCTGTCGATTTTGGTCAAAAATGAAATTTTCAAAAGTGCCCAAATTTCTGCTTTAAACTTTAGGTACTATCCCAAGATGTATCACTAAGGTGACAGAAGTTGATTCCGGAGCATCATTTTTGAACAGGATCTTCAACTGTTTTGTGGCATATGAGAAATTCCCTAAGCCCCGGACCTGTCGATTTTGGTCAAAAATGAAAATTTCAAAAGTGCCCCAATTTCTGCTTTAAACTTTAGGTACTATCCCAAAATGTACCACTAAGGTGACAGAAGTTGATTTCGGAGCATCATTTTTGAACAGGAGCTTCAACCGTTTTGTGGCAAATGAGAAATTCCCTAAGCCCCGGACCTGTCGATTTTGGTCAAAAATGAAATTTTTAAAAGTGCCCCAATTTCTGCTTTAAACTTTAGGTACTATCCCAAAAAGTATCACTAAGTTGACAGAAGTTGATTTTGGAGCATCATTTTTGAATAGAAGCTTCAACCGTTTTGTGGCATATGAGAAATTCCCTAAGCCCCGGACCTGTCGATTTTGGTCAAAAATGAAAATTTCGAAAGTGCCCCAATTTCTGCTTTAAACTGTAGATGCTATCCCAAAATGTATCACTAAGGTGACAGAAGTTGATTTTGGAGCATCATTTTTGAACAGAAGCTTCAACCGTTTTGTGGCATATGAGAAATTCCCTAAGCCCCGGACCTGTCGATTTTGGTCAAAAATGAAAATTTCAAAAGTTCCCCAATTTCTGCTTTAAACTTTAGGTGCTATCCCAAAATGTATCACTAAGGTGACAGAGGTTGATTTCGGAGCATCATTTTTGAACAGGAGCTTCAACCGTTTTGTGGCATATGAGAATTTCCCTAAGCCCCGGACCTGTCGATTTTGGTCAAAAATGAAAATTTCAAAACTGCCCCAATTTCTGCATTAAACTTTAGGTGCTATCCCAAAATGTATCACTAAGGTGACAGAAGTTGATTTTGGAGCATCATTGTTGAACAGGAGCTTCAACCGTTTTGTGGCATATGAGAAATTCCCTAAGCCCCGGACCTGTCGATTTTGATCAAAAATGAATATTTCAAAAGTGCCCCAATTTCTGCTTTAAACTTTAGGTACTATCCCAAGATGTATCACTAAGGTGACAGAAGTTGATTTCGGAGCATCATTTTTGAACAGGAGCTTCAACCGTTTTGTGGCATATGAGAAATTCCCTAAGCCCCGGACCTGTCGATTTTGGTCAAAAATGAAATTTTCAAAAGTGCCCCAATTTCTGCTTTAAACTTTAGGCACTATCCCAAAATGTATCACTAAGTTGACAGAAGTTGATTTTGGAGCATCATTTTTGAACAGAAGCTTCAACCGTTTTGTGGCATATGAGAAATTCCCTAAGCCCCGGACCTGTCGATTTTGGTCAAAAATGAAATTTTCAAAAGTGCCCCAATTTCTGCTTTAAACTTTAGGTACTATCCCAAAATGTATCACTAAGTTGACATAAGTTGATTTTGGAGCATCATTTTTGAATAGAAGCTTCAACCGTTTTGTGGCATATGAGAAATTCCCTAAGCCCCGGACCTGTCGATTTTGGTCAAAAATGAAAATTTCAAAAGTGCCCCAATTTCTTCTTTAAACTTTAGGTGCTGTCCCAAAATGTATCACTAAGGTGACAGAAGTTGATTTCGGAGCATCATTGTTGAACAGGAGCTTCAACCGTTTTGTGGCATATGAGAAATTCCCTAAGCCCCGGACCTGTCGATTTTGGTCAAAAATGAAAATTTCAAAAGTGCCCCAATTTCTGCTTTAAACTTTAGGTACTATCCCAAGATGTATCACTAAGGTGACAGAAGTTGATTTCGGAGCATCATTTTTGAACAGGAGCTTCAACCGTTTTGTGG
This sequence comes from Pseudophryne corroboree, assembly GCF_028390025.1. Lineage (NCBI taxonomy): Eukaryota > Metazoa > Chordata > Amphibia > Anura > Myobatrachidae > Pseudophryne > Pseudophryne corroboree. The sequence goes on from NW_026970499.1 coordinate 22,381, forward strand.
CATATGAGAAATTCCCTAAACCCCGGACCTGTCGATTTTGGTCAAAAATGAAATTTTCAAAAGTGCCCCAATTTCTGCTTTAAACTTTAGGTACTATCCCAAGATGTATCACTAAGGTGACAGAAGTTGATTCCGGAGCATCATTTTTGAACAGGATCTTCAACTGTTTTGTGGCATATGAGAAATTCCCTAAGCCCCGGACCTATCGATTTTGGTCAAAAATGAAAATTTCAAAAGTGCCCCAATTTCTGCTTTAAACTTTAGGTACTATCCCAAAATGTACCACTAAGGTGACAGAAGTTGATTTCGGAGCATCATTTTTGAACAGGAGCTTCATCCGTTTTGTGGCATATGAGAATTTCCCTAAGCCCCGGACCTGTCGATTTTGGTCAAAAATGAAAATGATAAAAGTGCCCCAATTTCTGCTTTAAACTTTAGGTACTATCCCAAGATGTATCACTAAGGTGACAGAAGTTGATTTCGGAGCATCATTTTTGAACAGGAGCTTCAACCGTTTTGTGGCAAATGAGAAATTCCCTAAGCCCCGGACCTGTCGATTTTGGTCAAAAATGAAATTTTCAAAAGTGCCCCAATTTCTGCTTTAAACTTTAGGTACTATCCCAAAATGTATCACTAAGTTGACAGAAGTTGATTTTGGAGCATCATTTTTGAACAGAAGCTTCAACCGTTTTGTGGCATATGAGAAATTCCCTAAGCCCCGGACCTGTCGATTTTGGTCAAAAATGAAATTTTCAAAAGTGCCCCAATTTCTGCTTTAAACTTTAGGTACTATCCCAAAATGTATCACTAAGTTGACATAAGTTGATTTTGGAGCATCATTTTTGAACAGGAGCTTCAACCGTTTTGTGGCAAATGAGAAATTCCCTAAGCCCCGGACCTGTCGATTTTGGTCAAAAATGAAAATTTCGAAAGTGCCCCAATTTCTGCTTTAAACTGTAGATGCTATCCCAAAATGTATCACTAAGGTGACAGAAGTTGATTTTGGAGCATCATTTTTGAACAGAAGCTTCAACCGTTTTGTGGCATATGAGAAATTCCCTAAGCCCCGGACCTGTCGATTTTGGTCAAAAATGAAATTTTCAAAAGTGCCCCAATTTCTGCTTTAAACTTTAGGTACTATCCCAAGATGTATCACTAAGGTGACAGAAGTTGATTCCGGAGCATCATTTTTGAACAGGATCTTCAACTGTTTTGTGGCATATGAGAAATTCCCTAAGCCCCGGACCTGTCGATTTTGGTCAAAAATGAAAATGATAAAAGTGCCCCAATTTCTGCTTTAAACTTTAGGTACTATCCCAAGATGTATCACTAAGGTGACAGAAGTTGATTTCGGAGCATCATTTTTGAACAGGAGCTTCAACCGTTTTGTGGCATATGAGAAATTCCCTAAGCCCCGGACCTGTCAATTTTGGTCAAAAATTAAAATTTTAAAAGTGCCCCAATTTTTGCTTTAAACTTTAGGTGCTATCCCAAAATGTATCACTAAGGTGACAGAAGTTGATTTTGGAGCATCATTGTTGAACAGGAGCTTCAACCGTTTTGTGGCATATGAGAAATTCCCTAAGCCCCGGACCTGTCGATTTTGGTCAAAAATGAATATTTCAAAAGTGCCCCAATTTCTGCTTTAAACTTTAGGTACTATCCCAAGATGTATCACTAAGGTGACAGAAGTTGATTTCGGAGCATCATTTTTGAACAGGAGCTTCAACCGTTTTGTGGCATATGAGAAATTCCCTAAGCCCCGGACCTGTCGATTTTGGTCAAAAATGAAATTTTCAAAAGTGCCCCAATTTCTGCTTTAAACTTTAGGCACTATCCCAAAATGTATCACTAAGTTGACAGAAGTTGATTTTGGAGCATCATTTTTGAACAGAAGCTTCAACCGTTTTGTGGCATATGAGAAATTCCCTAAGCCCCGGACCTGTCGATTTTGGTCAAAAATGAAATTTTCAAAAGTGCCCCAATTTCTGCTTTAAACTTTAGGTACTATCCCAAAATGTATCACGAAGTTGACATAAGTTGATTTTGGAGCATCATTTTTGAATAGAAGCTTCAACCGTTTTGTGGCATATGAGAAATTCCCTAAGCCCCGGACCTGTCGATTTTGGTCAAAAATGAAAATTTCAAAAGTGCCCCAATTTCTTCTTTAAACTTTAGGTGCTGTCCCAAAATGTATCACTAAGGTGACAGAAGTTGATTTCGGAGCATCATTGTTGAACAGGAGCTTCAACCGTTTTGTGGCATATGAGAAATTCCCTAAGCCCCGGACCTGTCGATTTTGGTCAAAAATGAAATTTTCAAAAGTGCCCCAATTTCTGCTTTAAACTTTAGGCACTATCCCAAAATGTATCACTAAGTTGACAGAAGTTGATTTTGGAGCATCATTTTTGAACAGAAGCTTCAACCGTTTTGTGGCATATGAGAAATTCCCTAAGCCCCGGACCTGTCGATTTTGGTCAAAAATGAAATTTTCAAAAGTGCCCCAATTTCTGCTTTAAACTTTAGGTGCTGTCCCAAAATGTATCACTAAGGTGACAGAAGTTGATTTCGGAGCATCATTGTTGAACAGGAGCTTCAACCGTTTTGTGGCATATGAGAAATTCCCTAAGCCCCGGACCTGTCGATTTTGGTCAAAAATGAAAATTTCAAAAGTGCCCCAATTTCTGCTTTAAACTTTAGGTACTATCCCAAGATGTATCACTAAGGTGACAGAAGTTGATTCCGGAGCATCATTTTTGAACAGGATCTTCAACTGTTTTGTGGCATATGAGAAATTCCCTAAGCCCCGGACCTGTCGATTTTGGTCAAAAATGAAAATTTCAAAAGTGCCCCAATTTCTGCTTTAAACTTTAGGTACTATCCCAAGATGTATCACTAAGGTGACAGAAGTTGATTTCGGAGCATCATTTTTGAACAGGAGCTTCAACCGTTTTGTGGCATATGAGAAATTCCCTAAGCCCCGGACCTGTCGATTTTGGTCAAAAATTAAATTTTCAAAAGTGCCCCAATTTCTGCTTTAAACTTTAGGCACTATCCCAAAATGTATCACTAAGTTGACAGAAGTTGATTTTGGAGCATCATTTTTGAACAGAAGCTTCAACCGTTTTGTGGCATATGAGAAATTCCCTAAGCCCCGGACCTGTCGATTTTGGTCAAAAATGAAATTTTCAAAAGTGCCCCAATTTCTGCTTTAAACTTTAGGTACTATCCCAAAATGTATCACGAAGTTGACATAAGTTGATTTTGGAGCATCATTTTTGAATAGAAGCTTCAACCGTTTTGTGGCATATGAGAAATTCCCTAAGCCCCGGACCTGTCGATTTTGGTCAAAAATGAAAATTTCAAAAGTGCCCCAATTTCTTCTTTAAACTTTAGGTGCTGTCCCAAAATGTATCACTAAGGTGACAGAAGTTGATTTCGGAGCATCATTGTTGAACAGGAGCTTCAACCGTTTTGTGGCATATGAGAAATTCCCTAAGCCCCGGACCTGTCGATTTTGGTCAAAAATGAAATTTTCAAAAGTGCCCCAATTTCTGCTTTAAACTTTAGGTGCTGTCCCAAAATGTATCACTAAGGTGACAGAAGTTGATTTCGGAGCATCATTGTTGAACAGGAGCTTCAACCGTTTTGTGGCATATGAGAAATTCCCTAAGCCCCGGACCTGTCGATTTTGGTCAAAAATGAAAATTTCAAAAGTGCCCCAATTTCTGCTTTAAACTTTAGGTACTATCCCAAGATGTATCACTAAGGTGACAGAAGTTGATTCCGGAGCATCATTTTTGAACAGGATCTTCAACTGTTTTGTGGCATATGAGAAATTCCCTAAGCCCCGGACCTGTCGATTTTGGTCAAAAATGAAAATTTCAAAAGTGCCCCAATTTCTGCTTTAAACTTTAGGTACTATCCCAAGATGTATCACTAAGGTGACAGAAGTTGATTTCGGAGCATCATTTTTGAACAGGAGCTTCAACCGTTTTGTGGCATATGAGAAATTCCCTAAGCCCCGGACCTGTCGATTTTGGTCAAAAATTAAATTTTCAAAAGTGCCCCAATTTCTGCTTTAAACTTTAGGCACTATCCCAAAATGTATCACTAAGTTGACAGAAGTTGATTTTGGAGCATCATTTTTGAACAGAAGCTTCAACCGTTTTGTGGCATATGAGAAATTCCCTAAGCCCCGGACCTGTCGATTTTGGTCAAAAATGAAATTTTCAAAAGTGCCCCAATTTCTGCTTTAAACTTTAGGTACTATCCCAAAATGTATCACGAAGTTGACATAAGTTGATTTTGGAGCATCATTTTTGAATAGAAGCTTCAACCGTTTTGTGGCATATGAGAAATTCCCTAAGCCCCGGACCTGTCGATTTTGGTCAAAAATGAAAATTTCAAAAGTGCCCCAATTTCTTCTTTAAACTTTAGGTGCTGTCCCAAAATGTATCACTAAGGTGACAGAAGTTGATTTCGGAGCATCATTGTTGAACAGGAGCTTCAACCGTTTTGTGGCATATGAGAAATTCCCTAAGCCCCGGACCTGTCGATTTTGGTCAAAAATGAAATTTTCAAAAGTGCCCCAATTTCTGCTTTAAACTTTAGGCACTATCCCAAAATGTATCACTAAGTTGACAGAAGTTGATTTTGGAGCATCATTTTTGAACAGAAGCTTCAACCGTTTTGTGGCATATGAGAAATTCCCTAAGCCCCGGACCTGTCGATTTTGGTCAAAAATGAAATTTTCAAAAGTGCCCCAATTTCTGCTTTAAACTTTAGGTACTATCCCAAAATGTATCACTAAGTTGACATAAGTTGATTTTGGAGCATCATTTTTGAATAGAAGCTTCAACCGTTTTGTGGCATATGAGAAATTCCCTAAGCCCCGGACCTGTCGATTTTGGTAAAAAATGAAAATTTCAAAAGTGCCCCAATTTCTTCTTTAAACTTTAGGTGCTGTCCCAAAATGTATCACTAAGGTGACAGAAGTTGATTTCGGAGCATCATTGTTGAACAGGAGCTTCAACCGTTTTGTGGCATATGAGAAATTCCCTAAGCCCCGGACCTGTCGATTTTGGTCAAAAATGAAAATTTCAAAAGTGCCCCAATTTCTGCTTTAAACTTTAGGTACTATCCCAAGATGTATCACTAAGGTGACAGAAGTTGATTTCGGAGCATCATTTTTGAACAGGAGCTTCAACCGTTTTGTGGCATATGAGAAATTCCCTAAGCCCCGGACCTGTCGATTTTGGTCAAAAATGAAATTTTCAAAAGTGCCCCAATTTCTGCTTTAAACTTTAGGTACTATCCCAAGATGTATCACTAAGGTGACAGAAGTTGATTCCGGAGCATCATTTTTGAACAGGATCTTCAACTGTTTTGTGGCATATGAGAAATTCCCTAAGCCCCGGACCTGTCGATTTTGGTCAAAAATGAAAATTTCAAAAGTGCCCCAATTTCTGCTTTAAACTTTAGGTACTATCCCAAAATGTACCACTAAGGTGACAGAAGTTGATTTCGGAGCATCATTTTTGAACAGGAGCTTCATCCGTTTTGTGGCATATGAGAATTTCCCTCAGCCCCGGACCTGTCGATTTTGGTCAAAAATGAAAATGATAAAAGTGCCCCAATTTCTGCTTTAAACTTTAGGTAATATCCCAAAATGTATCACTAAGTTGTCAGAAGTTGATTTTGGAGCATCATTTTTGAACAGAAGCTTCAACCGTTTTGTGGCATATGAGAAATTCCCTAAGCCCCGGACCTGTCGATTTTGGTCAAAAATGAAATTTTCAAAAGTGCCCCAATTTCTGCTTTAAACTTTAGGTACTATCCCAAAATGTTTCACTAAGTTGACATAAGTTGATTTTGGAGCATCATTTTTGAATAGAAGCTTCAACCGTTTTGTGGCATATGAGAAATTCCCTAAGCCCCGGACCTGTCGATTTTGGTCAAAAATGAAAATTTCGAAAGTGCCCCAATTTCTGCTTTAAACTGTAGATGCTATCCCAAAATGTATCACTAAGGTGACAGAAGTTGATTTTGGAGCATCATTTTTGAACAGAAGCTTCAACCGTTTTGTGGCATATGAGAAATTCCCTAAGCCCCGGACCTGTCGATTTTGGTCAAAAATGAAAATTTCGAAAGTTCCCCAATTTCTGCTTTAAACTTTAGGTGCTATCCCAAAATGTATCACTAAGGTGACAGAGGTTGATTTCGGAGCATCATTTTTGAACAGGAGCTTCAACCGTTTTGTGGCATATGAGAATTTCCCTAAGCCCCGGACCTGTCGATTTTGGTCAAAAATGAAAATTTCAAAAGTGCCCCAATTTCTGCTTTAAACTTTAGGTACTATCCCAAAATGTATCACTAAGGTGATAGAAGTTGATTTCGGAGCATCATTTTTTAACAGAAGCTTCAACCGTTTTGTGGCATATGAGAAATTCCCTAAGCCCCGGACCTGTCGATTTTGGTCAAAAATAAAAATTTCAAAAGTGCCCCAATTTCTGCTTTAAACTTTAGGTACTATCCCAAAATGTATCACTAAGGTGATAGAAGTTGATTTCGGAGCATCATTTTTGAACAGAAGCTTCAACCGTTTTGTGGCATATGAGAAATTCCCTAAGCCCCGGACCTGTCAATTTTGGTCAAAAATTAAAATTTTAAAAGTCCCCCAATTTTTGCTTTAAACTTTAGGTGCTATCCCAAAATGTATCACTAAGGTGACAGAAGTTGATTTTGGAGCATCATTGTTGAACAGGAGCTTCAACCGTTTTGTGGCACATGAGAAATTCCCTAAGCCCCGGACCTGTCGATTTTGGTCAAAAATGAAATTTTCAAAAGTGCCCCAATTTCTGCTTTAAACTTTAGGTACTATCCCAAGATGTATCACTAAGGTGACAGAAGTTGATTTCGGAGCATCATTTTTGAACAGGAGCTTCAACCGTTTTGTGGCATATGAGAAATTCCCTAAGCCCCGGACCTGTCGATTTTGGTCAAAAATGAAATTTTCAAAAGTGCCCCAATTTCTGCTTTAAACTTTAGGTACTATCCCAAGATGTATCACTAAGGTGACAGAAGTTGATTCCGGAGCATCATTTTTGAACAGGATCTTCAACTGTTTTGTGGCATATGAGAAATTCCCTAAGCCCCGGACCTGTCGATTTTGGTCAAAAATGAAAATTTCAAAAGTGCCCCAATTTCTGCTTTAATCTTTAGGTACTATCCCAAAATGTATCACTAAGGTGACAGAAGTTGATTTCGGAGCATCATTTTTGAACAGGAGCTTCAACCGTTTTGTGGCATATGAGAAATTCCCTAAGCCCCGGACCTGTCGATTTTGGTCAAAAATGAAAATTTAAAAAGTGCCCAAATTTCTGCTTTAAACTTTAGGTGCTGTCCCAATATGTATCACTAAGGTGACAGAAGTTGATTTCGGAGCATCATTTTTGAACAGAAGCTTCAACCGTTTTGTGGCATATGAGAAATTCCCTAAGCCCCGGACCTGTCGATTTTGGTCAAAAATGAAATTTTCAAAAGTGCCCCAATTTCTGCTTTAAACTTTAGGTACTATCCCAAGATGTATCACTAAGGTGACAGAAGTTGATTTCAGAGCATCATTTTTGAACAGGAGCTTCAACCGTTTTGTGGCATATGAGAAATTCCCTAAGCCCCGGACCTGTCGATTTTGGTCAAAAATGAAATTTTCAAAAGTGCCCCAATTTCTGCTTTAAACTTTAGGTACTATCCCAAAATGTATCACTAAGTTGACAGAAGTTGATTTTGGAGCATCATTTTTGAACAGATGCTTCAACCGTTTTGTGGCATATGAGAAATTCCCTAAGCCCCGGACCTGTCGATTTTGGTCAAAAATGAAATTTTCAAAAGTGCCCCAATTTCTGCTTTAAACTTTAGGTACTATCCCAAAATGTATCACTAAGTTGACATAAGTTGATTTTGGAGCATCATTTTTGAATAGAAGCTTCAACCGTTTTGTGGCATATGAGAAATTCCCTAAGCCCCGGACCTGTCGATTTTGGTCAAAAATGAAAATTTCGAAAGTGCCCCAATTTCTGCTTTAAACTGTAGATGCTATCCCAAAATGTATCACTAAGGTGACAGAAGTTGATTTTGGAGCATCATTTTTGAACAGAAGCTTCAACCGTTTTGTGGCATATGAGAAATTCCCTAAGCCCCGGACCTGTCGATTTTGGTCAAAAATGAAAATTTCAAAAGTTCCCCAATTTCTGCTTTAAACTTTAGGTGCTATCCCAAAATGTATCACTAAGGTGACAGAGGTTGATTTCGGAGCACCATTTTTGAACAGGAGCTTCAACCGTTTTGTGGCATATGAGAATTTCCCTAAGCCCCGGACCTGTCGATTTTGGTCAAAAATGAAAATTTCAAAACTGCCCCAATTTCTGCTTTAAACTTTAGGTACTATCCCAAAATGTATCACTAAGGTGACAGAAGTTGATTTCGGAGCATCATCTTTGAACAGGAGCTTCAACCGTTTTGTGGCATATGAGAAATTCCCTAAGCCCCGGACCTGTCGATTTTGGTCAAAAATAAAAATTTCAAAAGTGCCCCAATTTCTGCTTTAAACTTTAGGTACTATCCCAAAATGTATCACTAAGGTGATAGAAGTTGATTTCGGAGCATCATTTTTGAACAGAAGCTTCAACCGTTTTGTGGCATATGAGAAATTCTCTAAGCCCCGGACCTGTCGATTTTGGTCAAAAATGAAATTTTCAAAAGTGCCCCAATTTCTGCTTTAAGCTTTAGGTACTATCCCAAGATGTATCACTAAGGTGACAGAAGTTGATTCCGGAGCATCATTTTTGAACAGGAGCTTCAACCGTTTTGTGGCATATGAGAAATTCCCTAAGCCCCGGACCTGTCGATTTTGGTCAAAAATGAAATTTTCAAAAGTGCCCCAATTTCTGCTTTAAACTTTAGGTACTATCCCAAGATGTATCACTAAGGTGACAGAAGTTGATTCCGTAGCATCATTTTTGAACAGGAGCTTCAACCGTTTTGTGGCATATGAGAAATTCCCTAAGCCCCGGACCTGTCGATTTTGGTCAAAAATGAAAATTTCAAAAGTGCCCCAATTTCTGCTTTAAACTTTAGGTACTATCCCAAGATGTATCACTAAGGTGACAGAAGTTGATTTCGGAGCATCATTTTTGAACAGGAGCTTCAACCGTTTTGTGGCATATGAGAAATTCCCTAAGCCCCGAACCTGTCAATTTTGGTCAAAAATTAAAATTTTAAAAGTGCCCCAATTTTTGCTTTAAACTTTAGGTGCTATCCCAAAATGTATCACTAAGGTGACAGAAGTTGATTTTGGAGCATCATTGTTGAACAGGAGCTTCAACCGTTTTGTGGCATATGAGAAATTCCCTAAGCCCCGGACCTGTCGATTTTGGTCAAAAATGAATATTTCAAAAGTGCCCCAATTTCTGCTTTAAACTTTAGGTACTATCCCAAGATGTATCACTAAGGTGATAGAAGTTGATTTCGGAGCATCATTTTTTAACAGGAGCTTCAACCGTTTTGTGGCATATGAGAAATTCCCTAAGCCCCGGACCTGTCGATTTTGGTCAAAAATGAAATTTTCAAAAGTGCCCCAATTTCTGCTTTAAACTTTAGGCACTATCCCAAAATGTATCACTAAGTTGACAGAAGTTGATTTTGGAGCATCATTTTTGAACAGAAGCTTCAACCGTTTTGTGGCATATGAGAAATTCCCTAAGCCCCGGACCTGTCGATTTTGGTCAAAAATGAAATTTTCAAAAGTGCCCCAATTTCTGCTTTAAACTTTAGGTACTATCCCAAAATGTATCACTAAGTTGACATAAGTTGATTTTGGAGCATCATTTTTGAATAGAAGCTTCAACCGTTTTGTGGCATATGAGAAATTCCCTAAGCCCCGGACCTGTCGATTTTGGTCAAAAATGAAAATTTCAAAAGTGCCCCAATTTCTTCTTTAAACTTTAGGTGTTGTCCCAAAATGTATCACTGAGGTGACAGAAGTTGATTTCGGAGCATCATTGTTGAACAGGAGCTTCAACCATTTTGTGGCATATGAGAAATTCCCTAAGCCCCGACCCTGTCGATTTTGGTCAAAAATGAAATTTTCAAAAGTGCCCCAATTTCTGCTTTAAACTTTAGGTACTATCCCAAGATGTATCACTAAGGTGACAGAAGTTGATTCCGGAGCATCATTTTTGAACAGGAGCTTCAACCGTTTTGTGGCATATGAGAAATTCCCTAAGCCCCGGACCTGTCGATTTTGGTCAAAAATGAAATTTTCAAAAGTGCCCCAATTTCTGCTTTAAACTTTAGGTACTATCCCAAGATGTATCACTAAGGTGACAGAAGTTGATTTCGGAGCATCATTTTTGAACAGGAGCTTCAACCGTTTTGTGGCATATGAGAAATTCCCTAAGCCCCGGACCTGTCGATTTTGGTCAAAAATGAATATTTCAAAAGTGCCCCAATTTCTGCTTTAAACTTTAGGTACTATCCCAAGATGTATCACTAAGGTGACAGAAGTTGATTTCGGAGCATCATTTTTGAACAGAAGCTTCAACCGTTTTGTGGCATATGAGAAATTCCCTAAGCCCCGGACCTGTCGATTTTGGTCAAAAATGAAATTTTCAAAAGTGCCCCAATTTCTGCTTTAAACTTTAGGCACTATCCCAAAATGTATCACTAAGTTGACAGAAGTTGATTTTGGAGCATCATTTTTGAACAGAAGCTTCAACCGTTTTGTGGCATATGAGAAATTCCCTAAGCCCCGGACCTGTCGATTTTGGTCAAAAATGAAATTTTCAAAAGTGCCCCAATTTCTGCTTTAATTTTTAGGTACTATCCCAAAATGTATCACTAAGTTGACATAAGTTGATTTTGGAGCATCATTTTTGAATAGAAGCTTCAACCGTTTTGTGGCATATGAGAAATTCCCTAAGCCCCGGACCTGTCGATTTTGGTCAAAAATGAAAATTTCAAAAGTGCCCCAATTTCTTCTTTAAACTTTAGGTGCTGTCCCAAAATGTATCACTGAGGTGACAGAAGTTGATTTCGGAGCATCATTGTTGAACAGGAGCTTCAACCGGTTTGTGGCATATGAGAAATTCCCTAAGCCCCGACCCTGTCGATTTTGGTCAAAAATGAAATTTTCAAAAGTGCCCCAATTTCTGCTTTAAACTTTAGGTACTATCCCAAGATGTATCACTAAGGTGACAGAAGTTGATTCCGGAGCATCATTTTTGAACAGGAGCTTCAACCGTTTTGTGGCATATGAGAAATTCCCTAAGCCCCGGACCTGTCGATTTTGGTCAAAAATGAAATTTTCAAAAGTGCCCCAATTTCTGCTTTAAACTTTAGGTACTATCCCAAGATGTATCACTAAGGTGACAGAAGTTGATTTCGGAGCATCATTTTTGAACAGGAGCTTCAACCGTTTTGTGGCATATGAGAAATTCCCTAAGCCCCGGACCTGTCGATTTTGGTCAAAAATGACATTTTCAAAAGTGCCCCAATTTCTGCTTTAAACTTTAGGTACTATCCCAAGATGTATCACTAAGGTGACAGAAGTTGATTCCGGAGCATCATTTTTTAACAGGAGCTTCAACCGTTTTGTGGCATATGAGAAATTCCCTAAGCCCCGGACCTGTCGATTTTGGTCAAAAATGAAAATTTCAAAAGTGCCCCAATTTCTGCTTTAAACTTTAGGTACTATCCCAAAATGTACCACTAAGGTGACAGAAGTTGATTTCGGAGCATCATTTTTGAACAGGAGCTTCATCCGTTTTGTGGCATATGAGAATTTCCCTAAGCCCCGGACCTGTCGATTTTGGTCAAAAATGAAAATGTCAAAAGTGCCCCAATTTCTGCTTTAAACTTTAGGTGCTATCCCAAAATGTATCACTAAGGTGATAGAAGTTGATTTTGGAGCATCATTGTTGAACAGGAGCTTCAACCGTTTTGTGGCATATGAGAAATTCTCTAAGCCCCGGACCTGTCGATTTTGGTAAAAAATGAAAATTTCAAAAGTGCCCCAATTTCTGCTTTAAACTTTAGGTACTATCCCAAGATGTATCACTAAGGTGACAGAAGTTGATTTCGGAGCATCATTTTTGAACAGGAGCTTCAACCGTTTTGTGGCATATGAAAAATTCCCTAAGCCCCGGACCTGTCAATTTTGGTCAAAAATTAAAATTTTAAAAGTGCCCCAATTTTTGCTTTAAACTTTAGGTGCTATCCCAAAATGTATCACTAAGGTGACAGAAGTTGATTTTGGAGCATCATTGTTGAACAGGAGCTTCAACCGTTTTGTGGCATATGAGAAATTCCCTAAGCCCCGGACCTGTCGATTTTGGTCAAAAATGAAAATTTCAAAAGTGCCCCAATTTCTGCTTTAAACTTTAGGTACTATCCCAAAATGTATCACTAAGTTGACATAAGTTGATTTTGGAGCATCATTTTTGAATAGAAGCTTCAACCGTTTTGTGGCATATGAGAAATTCCCTAAGCCCCGGACCTGTTGATTTTGGTCAAAAATGAAAATTTCAAAAGTGCCCCAATTTCTGCTTTAAACTTTAGGTGCTGTCCCAAAATGTATCACTAAGGTGACAGAAGTTGATTTCGGAGCATCATTGTTGAACAGGAGCTTCAACCGTTTTGTGGCATATGAGAAATTCCCTAAGCCCCGACCCTGTCGATTTTGGTCAAAAATGAAATTTTCAAAAGTGCCCCAATTTCTGCTTTAAACTTTAGGTACTATCCCAAGATGTATCACTAAGGTGACAGAAGTTGATTCCGGAGCATCATTTTTGAAGAGGAGCTTCAACCGTTTTGTGGCATATGAGAAATTCCCTAAGCCCCGGACCTGTCGATTTTGGTCAAAAATTAAATTTTCAAAAGTGCCCCAATTTCTGCTTTAAACTTTAGGTACTATCCCAAGATGTATCACTAAGGTGACAGAAGTTGATTTCGGAGCATCATTTTTGAACAGGAGCTTCAACCGTTTTGTGGCATATGAGAAATTCCCTAAGCCCCGGACCTGTCGATTTTGGTCAAAAATGAAATTTTCAAAAGTGCCCCAATTTCTGCTTTAAACTTTAGGTACTATCCCAAGATGTATCACTAAGGTGACAGAAGTTGATTCCGGAGCATCATTTTTGAACAGGAGCTTCAACCGTTTTGTGGCATATGAGAAATTCCCTAAGCCCCGGACCTGTCGATTTTGGTCAAAAATGAAAATTTCAAAAGTGCCCCAATTTCTGCTTTAAACTTTAGGTACTATCCCAAAATGTACCACTAAGGTGACAGAAGTTGATTTCGGAGCATCATTTTTGAACAGGAGCTTCATCTGTTTTGTGGCATATGAGAATTTCCCTAAGCCCCGGACCTGTCGATTTTGGTCAAAAATGAAAATGTCAAAAGTGCCCCAATTTCTGCTTTAAACTTTAGGTGCTATCCCAAAATGTATCACTAAGGTGATAGAAGTTGATTTTGGAGCATCATTGTTGAACAGGAGCTTCAACCGTTTTGTGGCATATGAGAAATTCCCTAAGCCCCGGACCTGTCGATTTTGGTAAAAAATGAAAATTTCAAAAGTGCCCCAATTTCTGCTTTAAACTTTAGGTACTATCCCAAGATGTATCACTAAGGTGACAGAAGTTGATTTCGGAGCATCATTTTTGAACAGGAGCTTCAACCGTTTTGTGGCATATGAAAAATTCCCTAAGCCCCGTACCTGTCAATTTTGGTCAAAAATTAAAATTTTAAAAGTGCCCCAATTTTTGCTTTAAACTTTAGGTGCTATCCCAAAATGTATCACTAAGGTGACAGAAGTTGATTTTGGAGCATCATTGTTGAACAGGAGCTTCAACCGTTTTGTGGCATATTAGAAATTCCCTAAGCCCCGGACTTGTCGATTTTGGTCAAAAATGAAAATTTCAAAAGTGCCCCAATTTCTGCTTTAAACTTTAGGTACTATCCCAAGATGTATCACTAAGGTGACAGAAGTTGATTTCGGAGCATCATTTTTGAACAGAAGCTTCAACCGTTTTGTGGCATATGAGAAATTCCCTAAGCCCCGGACCTGTCAATTTTGGTCAAAAATGAAATTTTCAAAAGTGCCCCAATTTCTGCTTTAAACTTTAGGTACTATCCCAAAATGTATCACAAAGTTGACATAAGTTGATTTTGGAGCATCATTTTTGAATAGACGCTTCAACCGTTTTGTGGCATATGAGAAATTCCCTAAGCCCCGGACCTGTCGATTTTGGTCAAAAATGAAAATTTCGAAAGTGCCCCAATTTCTGCTTTAAACTGTAGATGCTATCCCAAAATGTATCACTAAGGTGACATAAGTTGATTTTGGAGCATCATTTTTGAATAGAAGCTTCAACCGTTTTGTGGCATATGAGAAATTCCCTAAGCCCCGGACCTGTCGATTTTGGTCAAAAATGAAAATTTCAAAAGTGCCCCAATTTCTGCTTTAAACTTTAGGTACTATCCCAAGATGTATCACTAAGGTGACAGAAGTTGATTTCGGAGCATCATTTTTGAACCGGAGCTTCAACCGTTTTGTGGCATATGAGAAATTCCCTAAGCCCCGGACCTGTCGATTTTGGTCAAAAATGAAAATTTCAAAAGTGCCCCAATTTCTGCTTTAAACTTTAGGTACTATCCCAAAATGTACCACTAAGGTGACAGAAGTTGATTTCGGAGCATCATTTTTGAACAGGAGCTTTATCCGTTTTGTGGCATATGAGAATTTCCCTAAGCCCCGGACCTGTCGATTTTGGTCAAAAATGAAAATTTCAAAAGTGCCCCAATTTCTGCTTTAAACTTTAGGTACTATCCCAAAATGTACCACTAAGGTGACAGAAGTTGATTTCGGAGCATCATTTTTGAACAGGAGCTTCATCCGTTTTGTGGCATATGAGAATTTCCCTAAGCCCCGGACCTGTCGATTTTGGTCAAAAATGAAAATGTCAAAAGTGCCCCAATTTCTGCTTTAAACTTTAGGTGCTATCCCAAAATGTATCACTAAGGTGATAGAAGTTGATTTTGGAGCATCATTGTTGAACAGGAGCTTCAACCGTTTTGTGGCATATGAGAAATTCCCTAAGCCCCGGACCTGTCGATTTTGGTAAAAAATGAAAATTTCAAAGTGCCCCAATTTCTGCTTTAAACTTTAGGTACTATCCCAAGATGTATCACTAAGGTGACAGAAGTTGATTTCGGAGCATCATTTTTGAACAGGAGCTTCAACCGTTTTGTGGCATATGAGAAATTCCCTAAGCCCCGGACCTGTCGATTTTGGTCAAAAATGAAAATTTCAAAAGTGCCCCAATTTCTGCTTTAAACTTTAGGTACTATCCCAAAATGTACCACTAAGGTGACAGAAGTTGATTTCGGAGCATCATTTTTGAACATGAGCTTCATCCGTTTTGTGGCATATGAGAATTTCCCTAAGCCCCGGACCTGTCGATTTTGGTCAAAAATGAAAATGTCAAAAGTGCCCCAATTTCTGCTTTAAACTTTAGGTGCTATCCCAAAATGTATCACTAAGGTGATAGAAGTTGATTTTGGAGCATCATTGTTGAACAGGAGCTTCAACCGTTTTGTGGCATATGAGAAATTCCCTAAGCCCCGGACCTGTCGATTTTGGTAAAAAATGAAAATTTCAAAAGTGCCCCAATTTCTGCTTTAAACTTTAGGTACTATCCCAAGATGTATCACTAAGGTGACAGAAGTTGATTTCGGAGCATCATTTTTGAACAGGAGCTTCAACCGTTTTGTGGCATATGAGAAATTCCCTAAGCCCCGGACCTGTCGATTTTGGTCAAAAATGAAATTTTCAAAAGTGCCCCAATTTCTGCTTTAAACTTTAGGTACTATCCCAAAATGTATCACTAAGTTGACAGAAGTTGATTTTGGAGCATCATTTTTGAACAGAAGCTTCAACCGTTTTGTGGCATATGAGAAATTCTCTAAGCCCCGGACCTGTCGATTTTGGTCAAAAATGAAATTTTCAAAAGTGCCCCAATTTCTGCTTTAAACTTTAGGTACTATCCCAAAATGTATCACTAAGTTGACATAAGTTGATTTTGGAGCATCATTTTTGAATAGAAGCTTCAACCGTTTTGTGGTATATGAGAAATTCCCTAAGCCCCGGACCTGTCGATTTTGGTCAAAAATGAAAATTTCGAAAGTGCCCCAATTTCTGCTTTAAACTGTAGATGCTATCCCAAAATGTATCACTAAGGTGACATAAGTTGATTTTGGAGCATCATTTTTGAATAGAAGCTTCAACCGTTTTGTGGCATATGAGAAATTCCCTAAGCCCCGGACCTGTCGATTTTGGTCAAAAATGAAAATTTCAAAAGTGCCCCAATTTCTTCTTTAAACTTTAGGTGCTGTACCAAAATGTATCACTAAGGTGACAGAAGTTGATTTCGGAGCATCATTGTTGAACAGGAGCTTCAACCGTTTTGTGGCATATGAGAAATTCCCTAAGCCCCGGACCTGTCGATTTTGGTCAAAAATGAAATTTTCAAAAGTGCCCCAATTTCTGCTTTAAACTTTAGGTACTATCCCAAGATGTATCACTAAGGTGACAGAAGTTGATTCCGGAGCATCATTTTTGAACAGGAGCTTCAACCGTTTTGTGGCATATGAGAAATTCCCTAAGCCCCGGACCTGTCGATTTTGGTCAAAAATGAAAATTTCAAAAGTGCCCCAATTTCTGCTTTAAACTTTAGGTACTATCCCAAAATGTACCACTAAGGTGACAGAAGTTGATTTCGGAGCATCATTTTTGAACAGGAGCTTTATCCGTTTTGTGGCATATGAGAATTTCCCTAAGCCCCGGACCTGTCGATTTTGGTCAAAAATGAAAATGTCAAAAGTGCCCCAATTTCTGCTTTAAACTTTAGGTGCTATCCCAAAATGTATCACTAAGGTGATAGAAGTTGATTTTGGAGCATCATTGTTGAACAGGAGCTTCAACCGTTTTGTGGCATATGAGAAATTCCCTAAGCCCCGGACCTGTCGATTTTGGTAAAAAATGAACATTTCATAAGTGCCCCAATTTCTGCTTTAAACTTTAGGTACTATCCCAAGATGTATCACTAAGGTGACAGAAGTTGATTTCGGAGCATCATTTTTGAACAGGAGCTTCAACCGTTTTGTGGCATATGAGAAATTCCCTAAGCCCCGGACCTGTCAATTTTGGTCAAAAATTAAAATTTTAAAAGTGCCCCAATTTTTGCTTTAAACTTTAGGTGCTATCCCAAAATGTATCACTAAGGTGACAGAAGTTGATTTTGGAGCATCATTGTTGAACAGGAGTTTCAACCGTTTTGTGGCATATGAGAAATTCCCTAAGCCCCGGACCTGTCGATTTTGGTCAAAAATGAAAATTTCAAAAGTGCCCCAATTTCTGCTTTAAACTTTAGGTACTATCCCAAGATGTATCACTAAGGTGACAGAAGTTGATTTCGGAGCATCATTTTTGAACAGGAGCTTCAACCGTTTTGTGGCATATGAGAAATTCCCTAAGCCCCGGACCTGTCGATTTTGGTCAAAAATGAAATTTTCAAAAGTGCCCCAATTTCTGCTTTAAACTTTAGGTACTATCCCAAAATGTATCACTAAGTTGACATAAGTTGATTTTGGAGCATCATTTTTGAATAGAAGCTTCAACCGTTTTGTGGCATATGAGAAATTCCCTAAGCCCCGGACCTGTCGATTTTGGTCAAAAATGAAAATTTCGAAAGTGCCCCAATTTCTGCTTTAAACTGTAGATGCTATCACAAAATGTATCACTAAGGTGACAGAAGTTGATTTCGGAGCATCATTGTTGAACAGGAGCTTCAACCGTTTTGTGGCATATGAGAAATTCCCTAAGCCCCGGACCTGTCGATTTTGGTCAAAAATGAAAATTTCAAAAGTGCCCCAATTTCTGCTTTAAACTTTAGGTACTATCCCAAAATGTACCACTAAGGTGACAGAAGTTGATTTCGGAGCATCATTTTTGAACAGGAGCTTTATCCGTTTTGTGGCATATGAGAATTTCCCTAAGCCCCGGACCTGTCGATTTTGGTCAAAAATGAAAATGTCAAAAGTGCCCCAATTTCTGCTTTAAACTTTAGGTGCTATCCCAAAATGTATCACTAAGGTGATAGAAGTTGATTTTGGAGCATCATTGTTGAACAAGCGCTTCAACCGTTTTGTGGCATATGAGAAATTCCCTAAGCCCCGGACCTGTCGATTTTGGTAAAAAATGAAAATTTGAAAAGTGCCCCAATTTCTGCTTTAAACTTTAGGTACTATCCCAAGATGTATCACTAAGGTGACAGAAGTTGATTTCGGAGCATCATTTTTGAACAGGAGCTTCAACCGTTTTGTGGCATATGAGAAATTCCCTAAGCCCCGGACCTGTCGATTTTGGTCAAAAATGAAAATTTCAAAAGTGCCCCAATTTCTGCTTTAAACTTTAGGTACTATCCCAAAATGTATCACTAAGTTGACAGAAGTTGATTTTGGAGCATCATTTTTGAACAGAAGCTTCAACCTTTTTGTGGCATATGAGAAATTCCCTAAGCCCCGGACCTGTCGATTTTGGTCAAAAATGAAAATTTCAAAAGTGCCCCAATTTCTGCTTTAAACTTTAGGTACTATCCCAAAATGTATCACTAAGTTGACAGAAGTTGATTTTGGAGCATCATTTTTGAATAGAAGCTTCAACCGTTTTGTGGCATATGAGAAATTCCCTAAGCCCCGGACCTCTCGATTTTGGTCAAAAATGAAAATTTCGAAAGTGCCCCAATTTCTGCTTTAAACTGTAGATGCTATCCCAAAATGTATCACTAAGGTGACAGAAGTTGATTTCGGAGCATCATTTTTGAACAGGAGCTTCAACCGTTTTGTGGCATATGAGAAATTCCCTAAGCCCCGGACCTGTCGATTTTGGTCTAAAATGAAATTTTCAAAAGTGCCCCAATTTCTGCTTTAAACTTTAGGTACTATCCCAAAATGTATCACTAAGTTGACATAAGTTGATTTTGGAGCATCATTTTTGAATAGAAGCTTCAACCGTTTTGTGGCATATGAGAAATTCCCTAAGCCCCGGACCTGTCGATTTTGGTCAAAAATGAAAATTTCAAAAGTGCCCCAATTTCTGCTTTAAACTTTAGGTACTATCCCAAGATGTATCACTAAGGTGACAGAAGTTGATTTCGGAGCATCATTTTTGAACAGGAGCTTCAACCGTTTTGTGGCATATGAGAAATTCCCTAAGCCCCGGACCTGTCGATTTTGGTCAAAAATGAAATTTTCAAAAGTGCCCCAATTTCTGCTTTAAACTTCAGGTACTATCCCAAAATGTATCACTAAGTTGACATAAGTTGATTTTGGAGCATCATTTTTGAATAGAAGCTTCAACCGTTTTGTGGCATATGAGAAATTCCCTAAGCCCCGGACCTGTCGATTTTGGTCAAAAATGAAAATTTCGAAAGTGCCCCAATTTCTGCTTTAAACTGTAGATGCTATCACAAAATGTATCACTAAGGTGACAGAAGTTGATTTCGGAGCATCATTGTTGAACAGGAGCTTCAACCGTTTTGTGGCATATGAGAAATTCCCTAAGCCCCGGACCTGTCGATTTTGGTCAAAAATGAAAATTTCAAAAGTGCCCCAATTTCTGCTTTAAACTTTAGGTACTATCCCAAAATGTACCACTAAGGTGACAGAAGTTGATTTCGGAGCATCATTTTTGAACAGGAGCTTTATCCGTTTTGTGGCATATGAGAATTTCCCTAAGCCCCGGACCTGTCGATTTTGGTCAAAAATGAAAATGTCAAAAGTGCCCCAATTTCTGCTTTAAACTTTAGGTGCTATCCCAAAATGTATCACTAAGGTGATAGAAGTTGATTTTGGAGCATCATTGTTGAACAAGCGCTTCAACCGTTTTGTGGCATATGAGAAATTCCCTAAGCCCCGGACCTGTCGATTTTGGTAAAAAATGAAAATTTGAAAAGTGCCCCAATTTCTGCTTTAAACTTTAGGTACTATCCCAAGATGTATCACTAAGGTGACAGAAGTTGATTTCGGAGCATCATTTTTGAACAGGAGCTTCAACCGTTTTGTGGCATATGAGAAATTCCCTAAGCCCCGGACCTGTCGATTTTGGTCAAAAATGAAAATTTCAAAAGTGCCCCAATTTCTGCTTTAAACTTTAGGTACTATCCCAAAATGTATCACTAAGTTGACAGAAGTTGATTTTGGAGCATCATTTTTGAACAGAAGCTTCAACCTTTTTGTGGCATATGAGAAATTCCCTAAGCCCCGGACCTGTCGATTTTGGTCAAAAATGAAAATTTCAAAAGTGCCCCAATTTCTGCTTTAAACTTTAGGTACTATCCCAAAATGTATCACTAAGTTGACAGAAGTTGATTTTGGAGCATCATTTTTGAATAGAAGCTTCAACCGTTTTGTGGCATATGAGAAATTCCCTAAGCCCCGGACCTCTCGATTTTGGTCAAAAATGAAAATTTCGAAAGTGCCCCAATTTCTGCTTTAAACTGTAGATGCTATCCCAAAATGTATCACTAAGGTGACAGAAGTTGATTTCGGAGCATCATTTTTGAACAGGAGCTTCAACCGTTTTGTGGCATATGAGAAATTCCCTAAGCCCCGGACCTGTCGATTTTGGTCTAAAATGAAATTTTCAAAAGTGCCCCAATTTCTGCTTTAAACTTTAGGTACTATCCCAAAATGTATCACTAAGTTGACATAAGTTGATTTTGGAGCATCATTTTTGAATAGAAGCTTCAACCGTTTTGTGGCATATGAGAAATTCCCTAAGCCCCGGACCTGTCGATTTTGGTCAAAAATGGAAATTTCAAAAGTGCCCCAATTTCTTCTTTAAACTTTAGGTGCTGTCCCAAAATGTATCACTAAGGTGACAGAAGTTGATTTCGGAGCATCATTGTTGAACAGGAGCTTCAACCGTTTTGTGGCATATGAGAAATTCCCTAAGCCCCGGACCTGTCGATTTTGGTCAAAAATGAAAATTTCAAAAGTGCCCCAATTTCTGCTTTAAACTTTAGGTACTATCCCAAAATGTACCACTAAGGTGACAGAAGTTGATTTCGGAGCATCATTTTTGAACAGGAGCTTTATCCGTTTTGTGGCATATGAGAATTTCCCTAAGCCCCGGACCTGTCGATTTTGGTCAAAAATGAAAATGTCAAAAGTGCCCCAATTTCTGCTTTAAACTTTAGGTGCTATCCCAAAATGTATCACTAAGGTGATAGAAGTTGATTTTGGAGCATCATTGTTGAACAGGAGCTTCAACCGTTTTGTGGCATATGAGAAATTCCCTAAGCCCCGGACCTGTCGATTTTGGTCAAAAATGAAATTTTCAAAAGTGCCCCAATTTCTGCTTTAAACTTTAGGTACTATCCCAAGATGTATCACTAAGGTGACAGAAGTTGATTCCGGAGCATCATTTTTGAACAGGAGCTTCAACCGTTTTGTGGCATATGAGAAATTCCCTAAGCCCCGGACCTGTCGATTTTGGTCAAAAATGAAAATTTCAAAAGTGCCCCAATTTCTGCTTTAAACTTTAGGTACTATCCCAAAATGTACCACTAAGGTGACAGAAGTTGATTTCGGAGCATCATTTTTGAACAGGAGCTTTATCCGTTTTGTGGCATATGAGAATTTCCCTAAGCCCCGGACCTGTCGATTTTGGTCAAAAATGAAAATGTCAAAAGTGCCCCAATTTCTGCTTTAAACTTTAGGTGCTATCCCAAAATGTATCACTAAGGTGATAGAAGTTGATTTTGGAGCATCATTGTTGAACAGGAGCTTCAACCGTTTTGTGGCATATGAGAAATTCCCTAAGCCCCGGACCTGTCGATTTTGGTAAAAAATGAAAATTTCATAAGTGCCCCAATTTCTGCTTTAAACTTTAGGTACTATCCCAAGATGTATCACTAAGGTGACAGAAGTTGATTTCGGAGCATCATTTTTGAATAGAAGCTTCAACCGTTTTGTGGCATATGAGAAATTCCCTAAGCCCCGGACCTCTCGATTTTGGTCAAAAATGAAAATTTCGAAAGTGCCCCAATTTCTGCTTTAAACTGTAGATGCTATCCCAAAATGTATCACTAAGGTGACAGAAGTTGATTTCGGAGCATCATTTTTGAACAGGAGCTTCAACCGTTTTGTGGCATATGAGAAATTCCCTAAGCCCCGGACCTGTCGATTTTGGTCTAAAATGAAATTTTCAAAAGTGCCCCAATTTCTGCTTTAAACTTTAGGTACTATCCCAAAATGTATCACTAAGTTGACAGAAGTTGATTTTGGAGCATCATTTTTGAATAGAAGCTTCAACCGTTTTGTGGCATATGAGAAATTCCCTAAGCCCCGGACCTCTCGATTTTGGTCAAAAATGAAAATTTCGAAAGTGCCCCAATTTCTGCTTTAAACTGTAGATGCTATCCCAAAATGTATCACTAAGGTGACAGAAGTTGATTTCGGAGCATCATTTTTGAACAGGAGCTTCAACCGTTTTGTGGCATATGAGAAATTCCCTAAGCCCCGGACCTGTCGATTTTGGTCTAAAATGAAATTTTCAAAAGTGCCCCAATTTCTGCTTTAAACTTTAGGTACTATCCCAAAATGTATCACTAAGTTGACATAAGTTGATTTTGGAGCATCATTTTTGAATAGAAGCTTCAACCGTTTTGTGGCATATGAGAAATTCCCTAAGCCCCGGACCTGTCGATTTTGGTCAAAAATGGAAATTTCAAAAGTGCCCCAATTTCTTCTTTAAACTTTAGGTGCTGTCCCAAAATGTATCACTAAGGTGACAGAAGTTGATTTCGGAGCATCATTGTTGAACAGGAGCTTCAACCGTTTTGTGGCATATGAGAAATTCCCTAAGCCCCGGACCTGTCGATTTTGGTCAAAAATGAAAATTTCAAAAGTGCCCCAATTTCTGCTTTAAACTTTAGGTACTATCCCAAAATGTACCACTAAGGTGACAGAAGTTGATTTCGGAGCATCATTTTTGAACAGGAGCTTTATCCGTTTTGTGGCATATGAGAATTTCCCTAAGCCCCGGACCTGTCGATTTTGGTCAAAAATGAAAATGTCAAAAGTGCCCCAATTTCTGCTTTAAACTTTAGGTGCTATCCCAAAATGTATCACTAAGGTGATAGAAGTTGATTTTGGAGCATCATTGTTGAACAGGAACTTCAACCGTTTTGTGGCATATGAGAAATTCCCTAAGCCCCGGACCTGTCGATTTTGGTCAAAAATGAAATTTTCAAAAGTGCCCCAATTTCTGCTTTAAACTTTAGGTACTATCCCAAGATGTATCACTAAGGTGACAGAAGTTGATTCCGGAGCATCATTTTTGAACAGGAGCTTCAACCGTTTTGTGGCATATGAGAAATTCCCTAAGCCCCGGACCTGTCGATTTTGGTCAAAAATGAAAATTTCAAAAGTGCCCCAATTTCTGCTTTAAACTTTAGGTACTATCCCAAAATGTACCACTAAGGTGACAGAAGTTGATTTCGGAGCATCATTTTTGAACAGGAGCTTTATCCGTTTTGTGGCATATGAGAATTTCCCTAAGCCCCGGACCTGTCGATTTTGGTCAAAAATGAAAATGTCAAAAGTGCCCCAATTTCTGCTTTAAACTTTAGGTGCTATCCCAAAATGTATCACTAAGGTGATAGAAGTTGATTTTGGAGCATCATTGTTGAACAGGAGCTTCAACCGTTTTGTGGCATATGAGAAATTCCCTAAGCCCCGGACCTGTCGATTTTGGTAAAAAATGAAAATTTCATAAGTGCCCCAATTTCTGCTTTAAACTTTAGGTACTATCCCAAGATGTATCACTAAGGTGACAGAAGTTGATTTCGGAGCATCATTTTTGAACAGGAGCTTCAACCGTTTTGTGGCATATGAGAAATTCCCTAAGCCCCGGACCTGTCAATTTTGGTCAAAAATTAAAATTTTAAAAGTGCCCCAATTTTTGCTTTAAACTTTAGGTGCTATCCCAAAATGTATCACTAAGGTGACAGAAGTTGATTTTGGAGCATCATTGTTGAACAGGAGTTTCAACCGTTTTGTGGCATATGAGAAATTCCCTAAGCCCCGGACCTGTCGATTTTGGTCAAAAATGAAAATTTCAAAAGTGCCCCAATTTCTGCTTTAAACTTTAGGTACTATCCCAAGATGTATCACTAAGGTGACAGAAGTTGATTTCGGAGCATCATTTTTGAACAGGAGCTTCAACCGTTTTGTGGCATATGAGAAATTCCCTAAGCCCCGGACCTGTCGATTTTGGTCAAAAATGAAATTTTCAAAAGTGCCCCAATTTCTGCTTTAAACTTTAGGTACTATCCCAAAATGTATCACTAAGTTGACATAAGTTGATTTTGGAGCATCATTTTTTAATAGAAGCTTCAACCGTTTTGTGGCATATGAGAAATTCCCTAAGCCCCGGACCTGTCGATTTTGGTCAAAAATGAAAATTTCGAAAGTGCCCCAATTTCTGCTTTAAACTGTAGATGCTATCACAAAATGTATCACTAAGGTGACAGAAGTTGATTTCGGAGCATCATTGTTGAACAGGAGCTTCAACCGTTTTGTGGCATATGAGAAATTCCCTAAGCCCCGGACCTGTCGATTTTGGTCAAAAATGAAAATTTCAAAAGTGCCCCAATTTCTGCTTTAAACTTTAGGTACTATCCCAAAATGTACCACTAAGGTGACAGAAGTTGATTTCGGAGCATCATTTTTGAACAGGAGCTTTATCCGTTTTGTGGCATATGAGAATTTCCCTAAGCCCCGGACCTGTCGATTTTGGTCAAAAATGAAAATGTCAAAAGTGCCCCAATTTCTGCTTTAAACTTTAGGTGCTATCCCAAAATGTATCACTAAGGTGATAGAAGTTGATTTTGGAGCATCATTGTTGAACAAGCGCTTCAACCGTTTTGTGGCATATGAGAAATTCCCTAAGCCCCGGACCTGTCGATTTTGGTAAAAAATGAAAATTTGAAAAGTGCCCCAATTTCTGCTTTAAACTTTAGGTACTATCCCAAGATGTATCACTAAGGTGACAGAAGTTGATTTCGGAGCATCATTTTTGAACAGGAGCTTCAACCGTTTTGTGGCATATGAGAAATTCCCTAAGCCCCGGACCTGTCGATTTTGGTCAAAAATGAAAATTTCAAAAGTGCCCCAATTTCTGCTTTAAACTTTAGGTACTATCCCAAAATGTATCACTAAGTTGACAGAAGTTGATTTTGGAGCATCATTTTTGAACAGAAGCTTCAACCTTTTTGTGGCATATGAGAAATTCCCTAAGCCCCGGACCTGTCGATTTTGGTCAAAAATGAAATTTTCAAAAGTGCCCCAATTTCTGCTTTAAACTTTAGGTACTATCCCAAAATGTATCACTAAGTTGACAGAAGTTGATTTTGGAGCATCATTTTTGAATAGAAGCTTCAACCGTTTTGTGGCATATGAGAAATTCCCTAAGCCCCGGACCTCTCGATTTTGGTCAAAAATGAAAATTTCGAAAGTGCCCCAATTTCTGCTTTAAACTGTAGATGCTATCCCAAAATGTATCACTAAGGTGACAGAAGTTGATTTCGGAGCATCATTTTTGAACAGGAGCTTCAACCGTTTTGTGGCATATGAGAAATTCCCTAAGCCCCGGACCTGTCGATTTTGGTCTAAAATGAAATTTTCAAAAGTGCCCCAATTTCTGCTTTAAACTTTAGGTACTATCCCAAAATGTATCACTAAGTTGACATAAGTTGATTTTGGAGCATCATTTTTGAATAGAAGCTTCAACCGTTTTGTGGCATATGAGAAATTCCCTAAGCCCCGGACCTGTCGATTTTGGTCAAAAATGGAAATTTCAAAAGTGCCCCAATTTCTTCTTTAAACTTTAGGTGCTGTCCCAAAATGTATCACTAAGGTGACAGAAGTTGATTTCGGAGCATCATTGTTGAACAGGAGCTTCAACCGTTTTGTGGCATATGAGAAATTCCCTAAGCCCCGGACCTGTCGATTTTGGTCAAAAATGAAAATTTCAAAAGTGCCCCAATTTCTGCTTTAAACTTTAGGTACTATCCCAAAATGTACCACTAAGGTGACAGAAGTTGATTTCGGAGCATCATTTTTGAACAGGAGCTTTATCCGTTTTGTGGCATATGAGAATTTCCCTAAGCCCCGGACCTGTCGATTTTGGTCAAAAATGAAAATGTCAAAAGTGCCCCAATTTCTGCTTTAAACTTTAGGTGCTATCCCAAAATGTATCACTAAGGTGATAGAAGTTGATTTTGGAGCATCATTGTTGAACAGGAGCTTCAACCGTTTTGTGGCATATGAGAAATTCCCTAAGCCCCGGACCTGTCGATTTTGGTAAAAAATGAAAATTTCAAAAGTGCCCCAATTTCTGCTTTAAAATTTAGGTACTATCCCAAGATGTATCACTAAGGTGACAGAAGTTGATTTCGGAGCATCATTTTTGAACAGGAGCTTCAACCGTTTTGTGGCATATGAGAAATTCCCTAAGCCCCGGACCTGTCGATTTTGGTCAAAAATGAAAATTTCAAAAGTGCCCCAATTTCTGCTTTAAACTTTAGGTACTATCCCAAAATGTATCACTAAGGTGACAGAAGTTGATTTCGGAGCATCATTTTTGAACAGGAGCTTCATCCGTTTTGTAGCATATGAGAAATTCCCTAAGCCCCGGACCTGTCAATTTTGGTCAAAAATTTAAATTTCAAAAGTGCCCCAATTTCTGCTTTAAACTTTAGGTGCTGTCCCAAAATGTATCACTAAGGTGACAGAAGTTGATTTCGGAGCATCATTTTTGAACAGAAGCTTCAACCGTTTTGTGGCATATGAGAAATTCCCTAAGCCCCGGACCTGTCGATTTTGGTCAAAAATGAAATTTTCAAAAGTGCCCCAATTTCTGCTTTAAACTTTAGGTACTATCCCAAAATGTATCACTAAGGTGACAGAAGTTGATTTTGGAGCATCATTTTTGAATAGAAGCTTCAACCGTTTTGTGGCATATGAGAAATTCCCTAAGCCCCGGACCTGTCGATTTTGGTCAAAAATGAAAATTTCGAAAGTGCCCCAATTTCTGCTTTAAACTGTAGATGCTATCCCAAAATGTATCACTAAGGTGACAGAAGTTGATTTTGGAGCATCATTTTTGAACAGGAGCTTCAACCGTTTTGTGGCATATGAGAAATTCCCTAAGCCCCGGACCTGTCGATTTTGGTCAAAAATGAAAATTTCGAAAGTGCCCCAATTTCTGCTTTAAACTGTAGATGCTATCCCAAAATGTATCACTAAGGTGACAGAAGTTGATTTCGGAGCATCATTTTTGAACAGGAGCTTCAACCGTTTTGTGGCATATGAGAAATTCCCTAAGCCCTGGACCTGTCGATTTTGGTCAAAAATGAAAATTTCAAAAGTGCCCCAATTTCTGCTTTAAACTTTAGGTACTATCCCAAAATGTATCACTAAGATGACAGAAGTTGTTTTCGGAGCATCATTTTTGAACAGGAGCTTCAACCGTTTTGTGGCATATGAGAAATTCCCTAAATCCCGGACCTGTCGATTTTGGTCAAAAATGAAAATTTCAAAAGTGCCCCAATTTCTGCTTTAAACTTTAGGTGCTATCCCAAAATGTATCACTAAGGTGACAGAAGTTGATTTCGGAGCATCATTTTTGAACAGAAGCTTCAATCGTTTTGTGGCATATGAGAAATTCCCTAAGCCCTGGACCTGTCGATTTTGGTCAAAAATGAAAATTTCAAAAGTGCCCCAATTTCTGCTTTAGACTTTAGGTGCTGTCCCAAAATGTATCTCTAAGGTGACAGAAGTTGATTTCGGAGCATCATTTTTGAACAGGAGCTTCAACCGTTTTGTGGCATATGAGAAATCCCCTAAACCCCGGACCTGTCGATTCTGGTCAAAAATGAAAAATTCAAAAGTGCCCCATTTTCTGCTTTAAACTGTAGGTGCTATCCCAAAATGTATCACTAAGGTGACAGAAGTTGATTTTGGAGCATCATTTTTGAACAGAAGCTTCAACCGTTTTTTTGGCATATGAGAAATTCCCTAAGCCCCGGACCTTTCGATTTTGGTCAAAAATGAAAATTTCAAAAGTGCCCCAATTTCTGCTTTAAACTTTAGGTGCTATCCCAAAATGTATCACTAAGGTGACAGAAGTTGATTTCGGAGCATCATTTTTGAACAGAAGCTTCAACCGTTTTGTGGCATATGAGAAATTCCCTAAGCCCCGGACCTGTCGATTTTGGTCAAAAATGAAAATTTCAAAAGTGCCGCAATTTCTGCTTTAAACTTTAGGTGCTGTCCCAAAATGTATCACTAAGATGACAGAAGTTGATTTAGGAGCATCATTTTTGAACAGAAACTTCAACCGTTTTGTGGCATATGAGAAATTCCCTAAGCCCCGGACCTGTCGATTTTGGTCAAAAATGAAAATTTCAAAAGTGCCCCAATTTCTGCTTTAAACTTTAGGTGCTATCCCAAAATGTATCACTAAGGTGATAGAAGTTGATTTTGGAGCATCATTGTTGAACAAGCGCTTCAACCGTTTTGTGGCATATGAGAAATTCCCTAAGCCCCGGACCTGTCGATTTTGGTCAAAAATGAAAATTTCAAAAGTGCCCCAATTTCTGCTTTAAACTTTAGGTACTATCCCAAAATGTATCACTAAGGTGACAGAAGTTGATTTCGGAGCATCATTTTTGAACAGGAGCTTCATCCGCTTTGTAGCATATGAGAAATTCCCTAAGCCCCGGACCTGTCAATTTTGGTCAAAAATTTAAATTTCAAAAGTGCCCCAATTTCTGCTTTAAACTGTAGATGCTATCCCAAAATGTATCACTAAGGTGATAGAAGTTGATTTTGGAGCATCATTGTTGAACAGGAGCTTCAACCGTTTTGTGGCATATGAGAAATTCCCTAAGCCCCGGACCTGTCAATTTTGGTAAAAAATGAAAATTTCAAAAGTGCCCCAATTTCTGCTTTAAAATTTAGGTACTATCCCAAGATGTATCACTAAGGTGACAGAAGTTGATTTCGGAGCATCATTTTTGAACAGGAGCTTCAACCGTTTTGTGGCATATGAGAAATTCCCTAAGCCCCGGACCTGTCGATTTTGGTCAAAAATGAAAATTTCAAAAGTGCCCCAATTTCTGCTTTAAACTTTAGGTACTATCCCAAAATGTATCACTAAGGTGACAGAAGTTGATTTCGGAGCATCATTTTTGAACAGGAGCTTCATCCGTTTTGTAGCATATGAGAAATTCCCTAAGCCCCGGACCTGTCAATTTTGGTCAAAAATTTAAATTTCAAAAGTGCCCCAATTTCTGCTTTAAACTTTAGGTGCTGTCCCAAAATGTATCACTAAGGTGACAGAAGTTGATTTCGGAGCATCATTTTTGAACAGAAGCTTCAACCGTTTTGTGGCATATGAGAAATTCCCTAAGCCCCGGACCTGTCGATTTTGGTCAAAAATGAAATTTTCAAAAGTGCCCCAATTTCTGCTTTAAACTTTAGGTACTATCCCAAAATGTATCACTAAGGTGACAGAAGTTGATTTTGGAGCATCATTTTTGAATAGAAGCTTCAACCGTTTTGTGGCATATGAGAAATTCCCTAAGCCCCGGACCTGTCGATTTTGGTCAAAAATGAAAATTTCGAAAGTGCCCCAATTTCTGCTTTAAACTGTGGATGCTATCCCAAAATGTATCACTAAGGTGACAGAAGTTGATTTCGGAGCATCATTTTTGAACAGGAGCTTCAACCGTTTTGTGGCATATGAGAAATTCCCTAAGCCCCGGACCTGTCGATTTTGGTCAAAAATGAAAATTTCGAAAGTGCCCCAATTTCTGCTTTAAACTGTAGATGCTATCCCAAAATGTACCACTAAGGTGACAGAAGTTGATTTCGGAGCATCATTTTTGAATAGAAGCTTCAACCGTTTTGTGGCATATGAGAAATTCCCTAAGCCCCGGACCTGTCGATTTTGGTCAAAAATGAAAATTTCGAAAGTGCCCCAATTTCTGCTTTAAACTGTAGATGCTATCCCAAAATGTATCACTAAGGTGACATAAGTTGATTTTGGAGCATCATTTTTGAATAGAAGCTTCAACCGTTTTGTGGCATATGAGAAATTCCCTAAGCCCCGGACCTGTCGATTTTGGTCAAAAATGAAAATTTCAAAAGTGCCCCAATTTCTGCTTTAAACTTTAGGTACTATCCCAAGATGTATCACTAAGGTGACAGAAGTTGATTTCGGAGCATCATTTTTGAACCGGAGCTTCAACCGTTTTGTGGCATATGAGAAATTCCCTAAGCCCCGGACCTGTCGATTTTGGTCAAAAATGAAAATTTCAAAAGTGCCCCAATTTCTGCTTTAAACTTTAGGTACTATCCCAAAATGTACCACTAAGGTGACAGAAGTTGATTTCGGAGCATCATTTTTGAACAGGAGCTTTATCCGTTTTGTGGCATATGAGAATTTCCCTAAGCCCCGGACCTGTCGATTTTGGTCAAAAATGAAAATGTCAAAAGTGCCCCAATTTCTGCTTTAAACTTTAGGTGCTATCCCAAAATGTATCACTAAGGTGATAGAAGTTGATTTTGGAGCATCATTGTTGAACAGGAGCTTCAACCGTTTTGTGGCATATGAGAAATTCCCTAAGCCCCGGACCTGTCGATTTTGGTCAAAAATGAAATTTTCAAAAGTGCCCCAATTTCTGCTTTAAACTTTAGGTACTATCCCAAGATGTATCACTAAGGTGACAGAAGTTGATTCCGGAGCATCATTTTTGAACAGGAGCTTCAACCGTTTTGTGGCATATGAGAAATTCCCTAAGCCCCGGACCTGTCGATTTTGGTCAAAAATGAAAATTTCAAAAGTGCCCCAATTTCTGCTTTAAACTTTAGGTACTATCCCAAAATGTACCACTAAGGTGACAGAAGTTGATTTCGGAGCATCATTTTTGAACAGGAGCTTCATCCGTTTTGTGGCATATGAGAATTTCCCTAAGCCCCGGACCTGTCGATTTTGGTCAAAAATGAAAATGTCAAAAGTGCCCCAATTTCTGCTTTAAACTTTAGGTGCTATCCCAAAATGTATCACTAAGGTGATAGAAGTTGATTTTGGAGCATCATTGTTGAACAGGAGCTTCAACCGTTTTGTGGCATATGAGAAATTCCCTAAGCCCCGGACCTGTCGATTTTGGTAAAAAATGAAAATTTCAAAAGTGCCCCAATTTCTGCTTTAAACTTTAGGTACTATCCCAAGATGTATCACTAAGGTGACAGAAGTTGATTTCGGAGCATCATTTTTGAACAGGAGCTTCAACCGTTTTGTGGCATATGAGAAATTCCCTAAGCCCCGGACCTGTCGATTTTGGTCAAAAATGAAAATTTCAAAAGTGCCCCAATTTCTGCTTTAAACTTTAGGTACTATCCCAAAATGTACCACTAAGGTGACAGAAGTTGATTTCGGAGCATCATTTTTGAACATGAGCTTCATCCGTTTTGTGGCATATGAGAATTTCCCTAAGCCCCGGACCTGTCGATTTTGGTCAAAAATGAAAATGTCAAAAGTGCCCCAATTTCTGCTTTAAACTTTAGGTGCTATCCCAAAATGTATCACTAAGGTGATAGAAGTTGATTTTGGAGCATGATTGTTGAACAGGAGCTTCAACCGTTTTGTGGCATATGAGAAATTCCCTAAGCCCCGGACCTGTCGATTTTGGTAAAAAATGAAAATTTCAAAAGTGCCCCAATTTCTGCTTTAAACTTTAGGTACTATCCCAAGATGTATCACTAAGGTGACAGAAGTTGATTTCGAAGCATCATTTTTGAACAGGAGCTTCAACCGTTTTGTGGCATATGAGAAATTCCCTAAGCCCCGGACCTGTCGATTTTGGTCAAAAATGAAATTTTCAAAAGTGCCCCAATTTCTGCTTTAAACTTTAGGTACTATCCCAAAATGTATCACTAAGTTGACAGAAGTTGATTTTGGAGCATCATTTTTGAACAGAAGCTTCAACCGTTTTGTGGCATATGAGAAATTCCCTAAGCCCCGGACCTGTCGATTTTGGTCAAAAATGAAAATTTCGAAAGTGCCCCAATTTCTGCTTTAAACTGTAGATGCTATCCCAAAATGTATCACTAAGGTGACATAAGTTGATTTTGGAGCATCATTTTTGAATAGAAGCTTCAACCGTTTTGTGGCATATGAGAAATTCCCTAAGCCCCGGACCTGTCGATTTTGGTCAAAAATGAAAATTTCAAAAGTGCCCCAATTTCTTCTTTAAACTTTAGGTGCTGTACCAAAATGTATCACTAAGGTGACAGAAGTTGATTTCGGAGCATCATTGTTGAACAGGAGCTTCAACCGTTTTGTGGCATATGAGAAATTCCCTAAGCCCCGGACCTGTCGATTTTGGTCAAAAATGAAATTTTCAAAAGTGCCCCAATTTCTGCTTTAAACTTTAGGTACTATCCCAAGATGTATCACTAAGGTGACAGAAGTTGATTCCGGAGCATCATTTTTGAACAGGAGCTTCAACCGTTTTGTGGCATATGAGAAATTCCCTAAGCCCCGGACCTGTCGATTTTGGTCAAAAATGAAAATTTCAAAAGTGCCCCAATTTCTGCTTTAAACTTTAGGTACTATCCCAAAATGTACCACTAAGGTGACAGAAGTTGATTTCGGAGCATCATTTTTGAACAGGAGCTTTATCCGTTTTGTGGCATATGAGAATTTCCCTAAGCCCCGGACCTGTCGATTTTGGTCAAAAATGAAAATGTCAAAAGTGCCCCAATTTCTGCTTTAAACTTTAGGTGCTATCCCAAAATGTATCACTAAGGTGATAGAAGTTGATTTTGGAGCATCATTGTTGAACAGGAGCTTCAACCGTTTTGTGGCATATGAGAAATTCCCTAAGCCCCGGACCTGTCGATTTTGGTAAAAAATGAAAATTTCATAAGTGCCCCAATTTCTGCTTTAAACTTTAGGTACTATCCCAAGATGTATCACTAAGGTGACAGAAGTTGATTTCGGAGCATCATTTTTGAACAGGAGCTTCAACCGTTTTGTGGCATATGAGAAATTCCCTAAGCCCCGGACCTGTCAATTTTGGTCAAAAATTAAAATTTTAAAAGTGCCCCAATTTTTGCTTTAAACTTTAGGTGCTATCCCAAAATGTATCACTAAGGTGACAGAAGTTGATTTTGGAGCATCATTGTTGAACAGGAGTTTCAACCGTTTTGTGGCATATGAGAAATTCCCTAAGCCCCGGACCTGTCGATTTTGGTCAAAAATGAAAATTTCAAAAGTGCCCCAATTTCTGCTTTAAACTTTAGGTACTATCCCAAGATGTATCACTAAGGTGACAGAAGTTGATTTCGGAGCATCATTTTTGAACAGGAGCTTCAACCGTTTTGTGGCATATGAGAAATTCCCTAAGCCCCGGAACTGTCGATTTTGGTCAAAAATGAAATTTTCAACAGTGCCCCAATTTCTGCTTTAAACTTTAGGTACTATCCCAAAATGTATCACTAAGTTGACAGAAGTTGATTTTGGAGCATCATTTTTGAACAGAAGCTTCAACCGTTTTGTGGCATATGAGAAATTCCCTAAGCCCCGGACCTGTCGATTTTGGTCAAAAATGAAATTTTCAAAAGTGCCCCAATTTCTGCTTTAAACTTTAGGTACTATCCCAAAATGTATCACTAAGTTGACATAAGTTGATTTTGGAGCATCATTTTTGAATAGAAGCTTCAACCGTTTTGTGGCATATGAGAAATTCCCTAAGCCCCGGACCTGTCGATTTTGGTCAAAAATGAAAATTTCGAAAGTGCCCCAATTTCTGCTTTAAACTGTAGATGCTATCACAAAATGTATCACTAAGGTGACATAAGTTGATTTTGGAGCATCATTTTTGAATAGAAGCTTCAACCGTTTTGTGGCATATGAGAAATTCCCTAAGCCCCGGACCTGTCGATTTTGGTCAAAAATGAAAATTTCAAAAGTGCCCCAATTTCTTCTTTAAACTTTAGGTGCTGTCCCAAAATGTATCACTAAGGTGACAGAAGTTGATTTCGGAGCATCATTGTTGAACAGGAGCTTCAACCGTTTTGTGGCATATGAGAAATTCCCTAAGCCCCGGACCTGTCGATTTTGGTCAAAAATGAAAATTTCAAAAGTGCCCCAATTTCTGCTTTAAACTTTAGGTACTATCCCAAAATGTACCACTAAGGTGACAGAAGTTGATTTCGGAGCATCATTTTTGAACAGGAGCTTTATCCGTTTTGTGGCATATGAGAATTTCCCTAAGCCCCGGACCTGTCGATTTTGGTCTAAAATGAAATTTTCAAAAGTGCCCCAATTTCTGCTTTAAACTTTAGGTGCTGTCCCAAAATGTATCACTAAGGTGACAGAAGTTGATTTCGGAGCATCATTTTTGAACAGAAGCTTCAACCGTTTTGTGGCATATGAGAAATTCCCTAAGCCCCGGACCTGTCGATTTTGGTCAAAAATGAAATTTTCAAAAGTGCCCCAATTTCTGCTTTAAACTTTAGGTACTATCCCAAAATGTATCACTAAGGTGACAGAAGTTGATTTTGGAGCATCATTTTTGAATAGAAGCTTCAACCGTTTTGTGGCATATGAGAAATTCCCTAAGCCCCGGACCTGTCGATTTTGGTCAAAAATGAAAATTTCGAAAGTGCCCCAATTTCTGCTTTAAACTGTAGATGCTATCCCAAAATGTATCACTAAGGTGACAGAAGTTGATTTCGGAGCATCATTTTTGAACAGGAGCTTCAACCGTTTTGTGGCATATGAGAAATTCCCTAAGCCCCGGACCTGTCGATTTTGGTCAAAAATGAAAATTTCGAAAGTGCCCCAATTTCTGCTTTAAACTGTAGATGCTATCCCAAAATGTACCACTAAGGTGACAGAAGTTGATTTCGGAGCATCATTTTTGAATAGAAGCTTCAACCGTTTTGTGGCATATGAGAAATTCCCTAAGCCCCGGACCTGTCGATTTTGGTCAAAAATGAAAATTTCGAAAGTGCCCCAATTTCTGCTTTAAACTGTAGATGCTATCCCAAAATGTATCACTAAGGTGACATAAGTTGATTTTGGAGCATCATTTTTGAATAGAAGCTTCAACCGTTTTGTGGCATATGAGAAATTCCCTAAGCCCCGGACCTGTCGATTTTGGTCAAAAATGAAAATTTCAAAAGTGCCCCAATTTCTGCTTTAAACTTTAGGTACTATCCCAAGATGTATCACTAAGGTGACAGAAGTTGATTTCGGAGCATCATTTTTGAACCGGAGCTTCAACCGTTTTGTGGCATATGAGAAATTCCCTAAGCCCCGGACCTGTCGATTTTGGTCAAAAATGAAAATTTCAAAAGTGCCCCAATTTCTGCTTTAAACTTTAGGTACTATCCCAAAATGTACCACTAAGGTGACAGAAGTTGATTTCGGAGCATCATTTTTGAACAGGAGCTTTATCCGTTTTGTGGCATATGAGAATTTCCCTAAGCCCCGGACCTGTCGATTTTGGTCAAAAATGAAAATGTCAAAAGTGCCCCAATTTCTGCTTTAAACTTTAGGTGCTATCCCAAAATGTATCACTAAGGTGATAGAAGTTGATTTTGGAGCATCATTGTTGAACAGGAGCTTCAACCGTTTTGTGGCATATGAGAAATTCCCTAAGCCCCGGACCTGTCGATTTTGGTCAAAAATGAAATTTTCAAAAGTGCCCCAATTTCTGCTTTAAACTTTAGGTACTATCCCAAGATGTATCACTAAGGTGACAGAAGTTGATTCCGGAGCATCATTTTTGAACAGGAGCTTCAACCGTTTTGTGGCATATGAGAAATTCCCTAAGCCCCGGACCTGTCGATTTTGGTCAAAAATGAAAATTTCAAAAGTGCCCCAATTTCTGCTTTAAACTTTAGGTACTATCCCAAAATGTACCACTAAGGTGACAGAAGTTGATTTCGGAGCATCATTTTTGAACAGGAGCTTCATCCGTTTTGTGGCATATGAGAATTTCCCTAAGCCCCGGACCTGTCGATTTTGGTCAAAAATGAAAATGTCAAAAGTGCCCCAATTTCTGCTTTAAACTTTAGGTGCTATCCCAAAATGTATCACTAAGGTGATAGAAGTTGATTTTGGAGCATCATTGTTGAACAGGAGCTTCAACCGTTTTGTGGCATATGAGAAATTCCCTAAGCCCCGGACCTGTCGATTTTGGTCAAAAATGAAAATTTCAAAAGTGCCCCAATTTCTGCTTTAAACTTTAGGTACTATCCCAAAATGTACCACTAAGGTGACAGAAGTTGATTTCGGAGCATCATTTTTGAACATGAGCTTCATCCGTTTTGTGGCATATGAGAATTTCCCTAAGCCCCGGACCTGTCGATTTTGGTCAAAAATGAAAATGTCAAAAGTGCCCCAATTTCTGCTTTAAACTTTAGGTGCTATCCCAAAATGTATCACTAAGGTGATAGAAGTTGATTTTGGAGCATCATTGTTGAACAGGAGCTTCAACCGTTTTGTGGCATATGAGAAATTCCCTAAGCCCCGGACCTGTCGATTTTGGTAAAAAATGAAAATTTCAAAAGTGCCCCAATTTCTGCT
Source organism: Pseudophryne corroboree (assembly GCF_028390025.1). Taxonomy (NCBI): domain Eukaryota; kingdom Metazoa; phylum Chordata; class Amphibia; order Anura; family Myobatrachidae; genus Pseudophryne; species Pseudophryne corroboree. Next base: position 59,174 of record NW_026970499.1, read on the forward strand.
TTAAACTTTAGGTACTATCCCAAGATGTATCACTAAGGTGACAGAAGTTGATTTCGGAGCATCATTTTTGAACAGGAGCTTCAACCGTTTTGTGGCATATGAGAAATTCCCTAAGCCCCGGACCTGTCGATTTTGGTCAAAAATGAAATTTTCAAAAGTGCCCCAATTTCTGCTTTAAACTTTAGGTACTATCCCAAAATGTATCACTAAGTTGACAGAAGTTGATTTTGGAGCATCATTTTTGAACAGAAGCTTCAACCGTTTTGTGGCATATGAGAAATTCTCTAAGCCCCGGACCTGTCGATTTTGGTCAAAAATGAAATTTTCAAAAGTGCCCCAATTTCTGCTTTAAACTTTAGGTACTATCCCAAAATGTATCACTAAGTTGACATAAGTTGATTTTGGAGCATCATTTTTGAATAGAAGCTTCAACCGTTTTGTGGTATATGAGAAATTCCCTAAGCCCCGGACCTGTCGATTTTGGTCAAAAATGAAAATTTCGAAAGTGCCCCAATTTCTGCTTTAAACTGTAGATGCTATCCCAAAATGTATCACTAAGGTGACATAAGTTGATTTTGGAGCATCATTTTTGAATAGAAGCTTCAACCGTTTTGTGGCATATGAGAAATTCCCTAAGCCCCGGACCTGTCGATTTTGGTCAAAAATGAAAATTTCAAAAGTGCCCCAATTTCTTCTTTAAACTTTAGGTGCTGTACCAAAATGTATCACTAAGGTGACAGAAGTTGATTTCGGAGCATCATTGTTGAACAGGAGCTTCAACCGTTTTGTGGCATATGAGAAATTCCCTAAGCCCCGGACCTGTCGATTTTGGTCAAAAATGAAATTTTCAAAAGTGCCCCAATTTCTGCTTTAAACTTTAGGTACTATCCCAAGATGTATCACTAAGGTGACAGAAGTTGATTCCGGAGCATCATTTTTGAACAGGAGCTTCAACCGTTTTGTGGCATATGAGAAATTCCCTAAGCCCCGGACCTGTCGATTTTGGTCAAAAATGAAAATTTCAAAAGTGCCCCAATTTCTGCTTTAAACTTTAGGTACTATCCCAAAATGTACCACTAAGGTGACAGAAGTTGATTTCGGAGCATCATTTTTGAACAGGAGCTTTATCCGTTTTGTGGCATATGAGAATTTCCCTAAGCCCCGGACCTGTCGATTTTGGTCAAAAATGAAAATGTCAAAAGTGCCCCAATTTCTGCTTTAAACTTTAGGTGCTATCCCAAAATGTATCACTAAGGTGATAGAAGTTGATTTTGGAGCATCATTGTTGAACAGGAGCTTCAACCGTTTTGTGGCATATGAGAAATTCCCTAAGCCCCGGACCTGTCGATTTTGGTAAAAAATGAAAATTTCATAAGTGCCCCAATTTCTGCTTTAAACTTTAGGTACTATCCCAAGATGTATCACTAAGGTGACAGAAGTTGATTTCGGAGCATCATTTTTGAACAGGAGCTTCAACCGTTTTGTGGCATATGAGAAATTCCCTAAGCCCCGGACCTGTCAATTTTGGTCAAAAATTAAAATTTTAAAAGTGCCCCAATTTTTGCTTTAAACTTTAGGTGCTATCCCAAAATGTATCACTAAGGTGACAGAAGTTGATTTTGGAGCATCATTGTTGAACAGGAGTTTCAACCGTTTTGTGGCATATGAGAAATTCCCTAAGCCCCGGACCTGTCGATTTTGGTCAAAAATGAAAATTTCAAAAGTGCCCCAATTTCTGCTTTAAACTTTAGGTACTATCCCAAGATGTATCACTAAGGTGACAGAAGTTGATTTCGGAGCATCATTTTTGAACAGGAGCTTCAACCGTTTTGTGGCATATGAGAAATTCCCTAAGCCCCGGAACTGTCGATTTTGGTCAAAAATGAAATTTTCAACAGTGCCCCAATTTCTGCTTTAAACTTTAGGTACTATCCCAAAATGTATCACTAAGTTGACAGAAGTTGATTTTGGAGCATCATTTTTGAACAGAAGCTTCAACCGTTTTGTGGCATATGAGAAATTCCCTAAGCCCCGGACCTGTCGATTTTGGTCAAAAATGAAATTTTCAAAAGTGCCCCAATTTCTGCTTTAAACTTTAGGTACTATCCCAAAATGTATCACTAAGTTGACATAAGTTGATTTTGGAGCATCATTTTTGAATAGAAGCTTCAACCGTTTTGTGGCATATGAGAAATTCCCTAAGCCCCGGACCTGTCGATTTTGGTCAAAAATGAAAATTTCGAAAGTGCCCCAATTTCTGCTTTAAACTGTAGATGCTATCACAAAATGTATCACTAAGGTGACATAAGTTGATTTTGGAGCATCATTTTTGAATAGAAGCTTCAACCGTTTTGTGGCATATGAGAAATTCCCTAAGCCCCGGACCTGTCGATTTTGGTCAAAAATGAAAATTTCAAAAGTGCCCCAATTTCTTCTTTAAACTTTAGGTGCTGTCCCAAAATGTATCACTAAGGTGACAGAAGTTGATATCGGAGCATCATTGTTGAACAGGAGCTTCAACCGTTTTGTGGCATATGAGAAATTCCCTAAGCCCCGGACCTGTCGATTTTGCTCAAAAATGAAAATTTCAAAAGTGCCCCAATTTCTGCTTTAAACTTTAGGTACTATCCCAAAATGTACCACTAAGGTGACAGAAGTTGATTTCGGAGCATCATTTTTGAACAGGAGCTTTATCCGTTTTGTGGCATATGAGAATTTCCCTAAGCCCCGGACCTGTCGATTTTGGTCAAAAATGAAAATGTCAAAAGTGCCCCAATTTCTGCTTTAAACTTTAGGTGCTATCCCAAAATGTATCACTAAGGTGATAGAAGTTGATTTTGGAGCATCATTGTTGAACAAGCGCTTCAACCGTTTTGTGGCATATGAGAAATTCCCTAAGCCCCGGACCTGTCGATTTTGGTAAAAAATGAAAATTTCAAAAGTGCCCCAATTTCTGCTTTAAACTTTAGGTACTATCCCAAGATGTATCACTAAGGTGACAGAAGTTGATTTCGGAGCATCATTTTTGAACAGGAGCTTCAACCGTTTTGTGGCATATGAGAAATTCCCTAAGCCCCGGACCTGTCGATTTTGGTCAAAAATGAAAATTTCAAAAGTGCCCCAATTTCTGCTTTAAACTTTAGGTACTATCCCAAAATGTATCACTAAGTTGACAGAAGTTGATTTTGGAGCATCATTTTTGAACAGAAGCTTCAACCTTTTTGTGGCATATGAGAAATTCCCTAAGCCCCGGACCTGTCGATTTTGGTCAAAAATGAAATTTTCAAAAGTGCCCCAATTTCTGCTTTAAACTTTAGGTACTATCCCAAAATGTATCACTAAGTTGACAGAAGTTGATTTTGGAGCATCATTTTTGAATAGAAGCTTCAACCGTTTTGTGGCATATGAGAAATTCCCTAAGCCCCGGACCTCTCGATTTTGGTCAAAAATGAAAATTTCGAAAGTGCCCCAATTTCTGCTTTAAACTGTAGATGCTATCCCAAAATGTATCACTAAGGTGACAGAAGTTGATTTCGGAGCATCATTTTTGAACAGGAGCTTCAACCGTTTTGTGGCATATGAGAAATTCCCTAAGCCCCGGACCTGTCGATTTTGGTCTAAAATGAAATTTTCAAAAGTGCCCCAATTTCTGCTTTAAACTTTAGGTACTATCCCAAAATGTATCACTAAGTTGACATAAGTTGATTTTGGAGCATCATTTTTGAATAGAAGCTTCAACCGTTTTGTGGCATATGAGAAATTCCCTAAGCCCCGGACCTGTCGATTTTGGTCAAAAATGGAAATTTCAAAAGTGCCCCAATTTCTTCTTTAAACTTTAGGTGCTGTCCCAAAATGTATCACTAAGGTGACAGAAGTTGATTTCGGAGCATCATTGTTGAACAGGAGCTTCAACCGTTTTGTGGCATATGAGAAATTCCCTAAGCCCCGGACCTGTCGATTTTGGTCAAAAATGAAAATTTCAAAAGTGCCCCAATTTCTGCTTTAAACTTTAGGTACTATCCCAAAATGTACCACTAAGGTGACAGAAGTTGATTTCGGAGCATCATTTTTGAACAGGAGCTTTATCCGTTTTGTGGCATATGAGAATTTCCCTAAGCCCCGGACCTGTCGATTTTGGTCAAAAATGAAAATGTGAAAAGTGCCCCAATTTCTGCTTTAAACTTTAGGTGCTATCCCAAAATGTATCACTAAGGTGATAGAAGTTGATTTTGGAGCATCATTGTTGAACAGGAGCTTCAACCGTTTTGTGGCATATGAGAAATTCCCTAAGCCCCGGACCTGTCGATTTTGGTAAAAAATGAAAATTTCAAAAGTGCCCCAATTTCTGCTTTAAAATTTAGATACTATCCCAAGATGTATCACTAAGGTGACAGAAGTTGATTTCGGAGCATCATTTTTGAACAGGAGCTTCAACCGTTTTGTGGCATATGAGAAATTCCCTAAGCCCCGGACCTGTCGATTTTGGTCAAAAATGAAAATTTCAAAAGTGCCCCAATTTCTGCTTTAAACTTTAGGTACTATCCCAAAATGTATCACTAAGGTGACAGAAGTTGATTTCGGAGCATCATTTTTGAACAGGAGCTTCATCCGTTTTGTAGCATATGAGAAATTCCCTAAGCCCCGGACCTGTCAATTTTGGTCAAAAATTTAAATTTCAAAAGTGCCCCAATTTCTGCTTTAAACTTTAGGTGCTGTCCCAAAATGTATCACTAAGGTGACAGAAGTTGATTTCGGAGCATCATTTTTGAACAGAAGCTTCAACCGTTTTGTGGCATATGAGAAATTCCCTAAGCCCCGGACCTGTCGATTTTGGTCAAAAATGAAATTTTCAAAAGTGCCCCAATTTCTGCTTTAAACTTTAGGTACTATCCCAAAATGTATCACTAAGGTGACAGAAGTTGATTTTGGAGCATCATTTTTGAATAGAAGCTTCAACCGTTTTGTGGCATATGAGAAATTCCCTATGCCCCGGACCTGTCGATTTTGGTCAAAAATGAAAATTTCGAAAGTGCCCCAATTTCTGCTTTAAACTGTAGATGCTATCCCAAAATGTATCACTAAGGTGACAGAAGTTGATTTCGGAGCATCATTTTTGAACAGGAGCTTCAACCGTTTTGTGGCATATGAGAAATTCCCTAAGCCCCGGACCTGTCGATTTTGGTCAAAAATGAAAATTTCGAAAGTGCCCCAATTTCTGCTTTAAACTGTAGATGCTATCCCAAAATGTATCACTAAGGTGACAGAAGTTGATTTCGGAGCATCATTTTTGAACAGGAGCTTCAACCGTTTTGTGGCATATGAGAAATTCCCTAAGCCCTGGACCTGTCGATTTTGGTCAAAAATGAAAATTTCAAAAGTGCCCCAATTTCTGCTTTAAACTTTAGGTACTATCCCAAAATGTATCACTAAGATGACAGAAGTTGTTTTCGGAGCATCATTTTTGAACAGGAGCTTCAACCGTTTTGTGGCATATGAGAAATTCCCTAAATCCCGGACCTGTCGATTTTGGTCAAAAATGAAAATTTCAAAAGTGCCCCAATTTCTGCTTTAAACTTTAGGTGCTATCCCAAAATGTATCACTAAGGTGACAGAAGTTGATTTCGGAGCATCATTTTTGAACAGAAGCTTCAATCGTTTTGTGGCATATGAGAAATTCCCTAAGCCCTGGACCTGTCGATTTTGGTCAAAAATGAAAATTTCAAAAGTGCCCCAATTTCTGCTTTAGACTTTAGGTGCTGTCCCAAAATGTATCTCTAAGGTGACAGAAGTTGATTTCGGAGCATCATTTTTGAACAGGAGCTTCAACCGTTTTGTGGCATATGAGAAATCCCCTAAACCCCGGACCTGTCGATTCTGGTCAAAAATGAAAAATTCAAAAGTGCCCCATTTTCTGCTTTAAACTGTAGGTGCTATCCCAAAATGTATCACTAAGGTGACAGAAGTTGATTTTGGAGCATCATTTTTGAACAGAAGCTTCAACCGTTTTTTTGGCATATGAGAAATTCCCTAAGCCCCGGACCTTTCGATTTTGGTCAAAAATGAAAATTTCAAAAGTGCCCCAATTTCTGCTTTAAACTTTAGGTGCTATCCCAAAATGTATCACTAAGGTGACAGAAGTTGATTTCGGAGCATCATTTTTGAACAGAAGCTTCAACCGTTTTGTGGCATATGAGAAATTCCCTAAGCCCCGGACCTGTCAATTTTGGTCAAAAATGAAAATTTCAAAAGTGCCGCAATTTCTGCTTTAAACTTTAGGTGCTGTCCCAAAATGTATCACTAAGATGACAGAAGTTGATTTAGGAGCATCATTTTTGAACAGAAACTTCAACCGTTTTGTGGCATATGAGAAATTCCCTAAGCCCCGGACCTGTCGATTTTGGTCAAAAATGAAAATTTCAAAAGTGCCCCAATTTCTGCTTTAAACTTTAGGTGCTATCCCAAAATGTATCACTAAGGTGATAGAAGTTGATTTTGGAGCATCATTGTTGAACAAGCGCTTCAACCGTTTTGTGGCATATGAGAAATTCCCTAAGCCCCGGACCTGTCGATTTTGGTCAAAAATGAAAATTTCAAAAGTGCCCCAATTTCTGCTTTAAACTTTAGGTACTATCCCAAAATGTATCACTAAGGTGACAGAAGTTGATTTCGGAGCATCATTTTTGAACAGGAGCTTCATCCGTTTTGTAGCATATGAGAAATTCCCTAAGCCCCGGACCTGTCAATTTTGGTCAAAAATTTAAATTTCAAAAGTGCCCCAATTTCTGCTTTAAACTGTAGATGCTATCCCAAAATGTATCACTAAGGTGACAGAAGTTGATTTCGGAGCATCATTTTTGAACAGGAGCTTCAACCGTTTTGTGGCATATGAGAAATTCCCTAAGCCCCGGACCTGTCGATTTTGGTCTAAAATGAAATTTTCAAAAGTGCCCCAATTTCTGCTTTAAACTTTAGGTACTATCCCAAAATGTATCACTAAGTTGACATAAGTTGATTTTGGAGCATCATTTTTGAATAGAAGCTTCAACCGTTTTGTGGCATATGAGAAATTCCCTAAGCCCCGGACCTGTCGATTTTGGTCAAAAATTGAAATTTCAAAAGTGCCCCAATTTCTTCTTTAAACTTTAGGTGCTGTCCCAAAATGTATCACTAAGGTGACAGAAGTTGATTTCGGAGCATCATTGTTGAACAGGAGCTTCAACCGTTTTGTGGCATATGAGAAATTCCCTAAGCCCCGGACCTGTCGATTTTGGTCAAAAATGAAAATTTCAAAAGTGCCCCAATTTCTGCTTTAAACTTTAGGTGCTATCCCAAAATGTATCACTAAGGTGATAGAAGTTGATTTTGGAGCATCATTGTTGAACAGGAGCTTCAACCGTTTTGTGGCATATGAGAAATTCCCTAAGCCCCGGACCTGTCGATTTTGGTAAAAAATGAAAATTTCAAAAGTGCCCCAATTTCTGCTTTAAAATTTAGGTACTATCCCAAGATGTATCACTAAGGTGACAGAAGTTGATTTCGGAGCATCATTTTTGAACAGGAGCTTCAACCGTTTTGTGGCATATGAGAAATTCCCTAAGCCCCGGACCTGTCGATTTTGGTCAAAACTGAAAATTTCAAAAGTGCCCCAATTTCTGCTTTAAACTTTAGGTACTATCCCAAAATGTATCACTAAGGTGACAGAAGTTGATTTCGGAGCATCATTTTTGAACAGGAGCTTCATCCGTTTTGTAGCATATGAGAAATTCCCTAAGCCCCGGACCTGTCAATTTTGGTCAAAAATTTAAATTTCAAAAGTGCCCCAATTTCTGCTTTAAACTTTAGGTGCTGTCCCAAAATGTATCACTAAGGTGACAGAAGTTGATTTCGGAGCATCATTTTTGAACAGAAGCTTCAACCGTTTTGTGGCATATGAGAAATTCCCTAAGCCCCGGACCTGTCGATTTTGGTCAAAAATGAAATTTTCAAAAGTGCCCCAATTTCTGCTTTAAACTTTAGGTACTATCCCAAAATGTATCACTAAGGTGACAGAAGTTGATTTTGGAGCATCATTTTTGAATAGAAGCTTCAACCGTTTTGTGGCATATGAGAAATTCCCTAAGCCCCGGACCTGTCGATTTTGGTCAAAAATGAAAATTTCGAAAGTGCCCCAATTTCTGCTTTAAACTGTAGATGCTATCCCAAAATGTATCACTAAGGTGACAGAAGTTGATTTCGGAGCATCATTTTTGAACAGGAGCTTCAACCGTTTTGTGGCATATGAGAAATTCCCTAAGCCCCGGACCTGTCGATTTTGGTCAAAAATGAAAATTTCGAAAGTGCCCCAATTTCTGCTTTAAACTGTAGATGCTATCCCAAAATGTACCACTAAGGTGACAGAAGTTGATTTCGGAGCATCATTTTTGAATAGAAGCTTCAACCGTTTTGTGGCATATGAGAAATTCCCTAAGCCCCGGACCTGTCGATTTTGGTCAAAAATGAAAATTTCAAAAGTGCCCCAATTTCTGCTTTAAACTTTAGGTACTATCCCAAAATGTACCACTAAGGTGACAGAAGTTGATTTCGGAGCATCATTTTTGAACAGGAGCTTTATCCGTTTTGTGGCATATGAGAATTTCCCTAAGCCCCGGACCTGTCGATTTTGGTCAAAAATGAAAATGTCAAAAGTGCCCCAATTTCTGCTTTAAACTTTAGGTGCTATCCCAAAATGTATCACTAAGGTGATAGAAGTTGATTTTGGAGCATCATTGTTGAACAGGAGCTTCAACCGTTTTGTGGCATATGAGAAATTCCCTAAGCCCCGGACCTGTCGATTTTGGTCAAAAATGAAATTTTCAAAAGTGCCCCAATTTCTGCTTTAAACTTTAGGTACTATCCCAAGATGTATCACTAAGGTGACAGAAGTTGATTCCGGAGCATCATTTTTGAACAGGAGCTTCAACCGTTTTGTGGCATATGAGAAATTCCCTAAGCCCCGGACCTGTCGATTTTGGTCAAAAATGAAAATTTCAAAAGTGCCCCAATTTCTGCTTTAAACTTTAGGTACTATCCCAAAATGTACCACTAAGGTGACAGAAGTTGATTTCGGAGCATCATTTTTGAACAGGAGCTTCATCCGTTTTGTGGCATATGAGAATTTCCCTAAGCCCCGGACCTGTCGATTTTGGTCAAAAATGAAAATGTCAAAAGTGCCCCAATTTCTGCTTTAAACTTTAGGTGCTATCCCAAAATGTATCACTAAGGTGATAGAAGTTGATTTTGGAGCATCATTGTTGAACAGGAGCTTCAACCGTTTTGTGGCATATGAGAAATTCCCTAAGCCCCGGACCTGTCGATTTTGGTAAAAAATGAAAATTTCAAAAGTGCCCCAATTTCTGCTTTAAACTTTAGGTACTATCCCAAGATGTATCACTAAGGTGACAGAAGTTGATTTCGGAGCATCATTTTTGAACAGGAGCTTTAACCATTTTGTGGCATATGAGAAATTCCCTAAGCCCCGGACCTGTCGATTTTGGTCAAAAATGAAAATTTCAAAAGTGCCCCAATTTCTGCTTTAAACTTTAGGTACTATCCCAAAATGTACCACTAAGGTGACAGAAGTTGATTTCGGAGCATCATTTTTGAACATGAGCTTCATCCGTTTTGTGGCATATGAGAATTTCCCTAAGCCCCGGACCTGTCGATTTTGGTCAAAAATGAAAATGTCAAAAGTGCCCCAATTTCTGCTTTAAACTTTAGGTGCTATCCCAAAATGTATCACTAAGGTGATAGAAGTTGATTTTGGAGCATCATTGTTGAACAGGAGCTTCAACCGTTTTGTGGCATATGAGAAATTCCCTAAGCCCCGGACCTGTCGATTTTGGTAAAAAATGAAAATTTCAAAAGTGCCCCAATTTCTGCTTTAAACTTTAGGTACTATCCCAAGATGTATCACTAAGGTGACAGAAGTTGATTTCGGAGCATCATTTTTGAACAGGAGCTTCAACCGTTTTGTGGCATATGAGAAATTCCCTAAGCCCCGGACCTGTCGATTTTGGTCAAAAATGAAATTTTCAAAAGTGCCCCAATTTCTGCTTTAAACTTTAGGTACTATCCCAAAATGTATCACTAAGTTGACAGAAGTTGATTTTGGAGCATCATTTTTGAACAGAAGCTTCAACCGTTTTGTGGCATATGAGAAATTCTCTAAGCCCCGGACCTGTCGATTTTGGTCAAAAATGAAATTTTCAAAAGTGCCCCAATTTCTGCTTTAAACTTTAGGTACTATCCCAAAATGTATCACTAAGTTGACATAAGTTGATTTTGGAGCATCATTTTTGAATAGAAGCTTCAACCGTTTTGTGGTATATGAGAAATTCCCTAAGCCCCGGACCTGTCGATTTTGGTCAAAAATGAAAATTTCGAAAGTGCCCCAATTTCTGCTTTAAACTGTAGATGCTATCCCAAAATGTATCACTAAGGTGACATAAGTTGATTTTGGAGCATCATTTTTGAATAGAAGCTTCAACCGTTTTGTGGCATATGAGAAATTCCCTAAGCCCCGGACCTGTCGATTTTGGTCAAAAATGAAAATTTCAAAAGTGCCCCAATTTCTTCTTTAAACTTTAGGTGCTGTACCAAAATGTATCACTAAGGTGACAGAAGTTGATTTCGGAGCATCATTGTTGAACAGGAGCTTCAACCGTTTTGTGGCATATGAGAAATTCCCTAAGCCCCGGACCTGTCGATTTTGGTCAAAAATGAAATTTTCAAAAGTGCCCCAATTTCTGCTTTAAACTTTAGGTACTATCCCAAGATGTATCACTAAGGTGACAGAAGTTGATTCCGGAGCATCATTTTTGAACAGGAGCTTCAACCGTTTTGTGGCATATGAGAAATTCCCTAAGCCCCGGACCTGTCGATTTTGGTCAAAAATGAAAATTTCAAAAGTGCCCCAATTTCTGCTTTAAACTTTAGGTACTATCCCAAAATGTATCACTAAGGTGACAGAAGTTGATTTCGGAGCATCATTTTTGAACAGGAGCTTCATCCGTTTTGTAGCATATGAGAAATTCCCTAAGCCCCGGACCTGTCAATTTTGGTCAAAAATTTAAATTTCAAAAGTGCCCCAATTTCTGCTTTAAACTTTAGGTGCTGTCCCAAAATGTATCACTAAGGTGACAGAAGTTGATTTCGGAGCATCATTTTTGAACAGAAGCTTCAACCGTTTTGTGGCATATGAGAAATTCCCTAAGCCCCGGACCTGTCGATTTTGGTCAAAAATGAAATTTTCAAAAGTGCCCCAATTTCTGCTTTAAACTTTAGGTACTATCCCAAAATGTATCACTAAGGTGACAGAAGTTGATTTTGGAGCATCATTTTTGAATAGAAGCTTCAACCGTTTTGTGGCATATGAGAAATTCCCTAAGCCCCGGACCTGTCGATTTTGGTCAAAAATGAAAATTTCGAAAGTGCCCCAATTTCTGCTTTAAACTGTAGATGCTATCCCAAAATGTATCACTAAGGTGACAGAAGTTGATTTCGGAGCATCATTTTTGAACAGGAGCTTCAACCGTTTTGTGGCATATGAGAAATTCCCTAAGCCCCGGACCTGTCGATTTTGGTCAAAAATGAAAATTTCGAAAGTGCCCCAATTTCTGCTTTAAACTGTAGATGCTATCCCAAAATGTACCACTAAGGTGACAGAAGTTGATTTCGGAGCATCATTTTTGAATAGAAGCTTCAACCGTTTTGTGGCATATGAGAAATTCCCTAAGCCCCGGACCTGTCGATTTTGGTCAAAAATGAAAATTTCGAAAGTGCCCCAATTTCTGCTTTAAACTGTAGATGCTATCCCAAAATGTATCACTAAGGTGACATAAGTTGATTTTGGAGCATCATTTTTGAATAGAAGCTTCAACCGTTTTGTGGCATATGAGAAATTCCCTAAGCCCCGCACCTGTCGATTTTGGTCAAAAATGAAAATTTCAAAAGTGCCCCAATTTCTGCTTTAAACTTTAGGTACTATCCCAAGATGTATCACTAAGGTGACAGAAGTTGATTTCGGAGCATCATTTTTGAACCGGAGCTTCAACCGTTTTGTGGCATATGAGAAATTCCCTAAGCCCCGGACCTGTCGATTTTGGTCAAAAATGAAAATTTCAAAAGTGCCCCAATTTCTGCTTTAAACTTTAGGTACTATCCCAAAATGTACCACTAAGGTGACAGAAGTTGATTTCGGAGCATCATTTTTGAACAGGAGCTTTATCCGTTTTGTGGCATATGAGAATTTCCCTAAGCCCCGGACCTGTCGATTTTGGTCAAAAATGAAAATGTCAAAAGTGCCCCAATTTCTGCTTTAAACTTTAGGTGCTATCCCAAAATGTATCACTAAGGTGATAGAAGTTGATTTTGGAGCATCATTGTTGAACAGGAGCTTCAACCGTTTTGTGGCATATGAGAAATTCCCTAAGCCCCGGACCTGTCGATTTTGGTCAAAAATGAAATTTTCAAAAGTGCCCCAATTTCTGCTTTAAACTTTAGGTACTATCCCAAGATGTATCACTAAGGTGACAGAAGTTGATTCCGGAGCATCATTTTTGAACAGGAGCTTCAACCGTTTTGTGGCATATGAGAAATTCCCTAAGCCCCGGACCTGTCGATTTTGGTCAAAAATGAAAATTTCAAAAGTGCCCCAATTTCTGCTTTAAACTTTAGGTACTATCCCAAAATGTACCACTAAGGTGACAGAAGTTGATTTCGGAGCATCATTTTTGAACAGGAGCTTCATCCGTTTTGTGGCATATGAGAATTTCCCTAAGCCCCGGACCTGTCGATTTTGGTCAAAAATGAAAATGTCAAAAGTGCCCCAATTTCTGCTTTAAACTTTAGGTGCTATCCCAAAATGTATCACTAAGGTGATAGAAGTTGATTTTGGAGCATCATTGTTGAACAGGAGCTTCAACCGTTTTGTGGCATATGAGAAATTCCCTAAGCCCCGGACCTGTCGATTTTGGTAAAAAATGAAAATTTCAAAAGTGCCCCAATTTCTGCTTTAAACTTTAGGTACTATCCCAAGATGTATCACTAAGGTGACAGAAGTTGATTTCGGAGCATCATTTTTGAACAGGAGCTTTAACCATTTTGTGGCATATGAGAAATTCCCTAAGCCCCGGACCTGTCGATTTTGGTCAAAAATGAAAATTTCAAAAGTGCCCCAATTTCTGCTTTAAACTTTAGGTACTATCCCAAAATGTACCACTAAGGTGACAGAAGTTGATTTCGGAGCATCATTTTTGAACATGAGCTTCATCCGTTTTGTGGCATATGAGAATTTCCCTAAGCCCCGGACCTGTCGATTTTGGTCAAAAATGAAAATGTCAAAAGTGCCCCAATTTCTGCTTTAAACTTTAGGTGCTATCCCAAAATGTATCACTAAGGTGATAGAAGTTGATTTTGGAGCATCATTGTTGAACAGGAGCTTCAACCGTTTTGTGGCATATGAGAAATTCCCTAAGCCCCGGACCTGTCGATTTTGGTAAAAAATGAAAATTTCAAAAGTGCCCCAATTTCTGCTTTAAACTTTAGGTACTATCCCAAGATGTATCACTAAGGTGACAGAAGTTGATTTCGGAGCATCATTTTTGAACAGGAGCTTCAACCGTTTTGTGGCATATGAGAAATTCCCTAAGCCCCGGACCTGTCGATTTTGGTCAAAAATGAAATTTTCAAAAGTGCCCCAATTTCTGCTTTAAACTTTAGGTACTATCCCAAAATGTATCACTAAGTTGACAGAAGTTGATTTTGGAGCATCATTTTTGAACAGAAGCTTCAACCGTTTTGTGGCATATGAGAAATTCTCTAAGCCCCGGACCTGTCGATTTTGGTCAAAAATGAAATTTTCAAAAGTGCCCCAATTTCTGCTTTAAACTTTAGGTACTATCCCAAAATGTATCACTAAGTTGACATAAGTTGATTTTGGAGCATCATTTTTGAATAGAAGCTTCAACCGTTTTGTGGTATATGAGAAATTCCCTAAGCCCCGGACCTGTCGATTTTGGTCAAAAATGAAAATTTCGAAAGTGCCCCAATTTCTGCTTTAAACTGTAGATGCTATCCCAAAATGTATCACTAAGGTGACATAAGTTGATTTTGGAGCATCATTTTTGAATAGAAGCTTCAACCGTTTTGTGGCATATGAGAAATTCCCTAAGCCCCGGACCTGTCAATTTTGGTCAAAAATGAAAATTTCAAAAGTGCCCCAATTTCTTCTTTAAACTTTAGGTGCTGTACCAAAATGTATCACTAAGGTGACAGAAGTTGATTTCGGAGCATCATTGTTGAACAGGAGCTTCAACCGTTTTGTGGCATATGAGAAATTCCCTAAGCCCCGGACCTGTCGATTTTGGTCAAAAATGAAATTTTCAAAAGTGCCCCAATTTCTGCTTTAAACTTTAGGTACTATCCCAAGATGTATCACTAAGGTGACAGAAGTTGATTCCGGAGCATCATTTTTGAACAGGAGCTTCAACCGTTTTGTGGCATATGAGAAATTCCCTAAGCCCCGGACCTGTCGATTTTGGTCAAAAATGAAAATTTCAAAAGTGCCCCAATTTCTGCTTTAAACTTTAGGTACTATCCCAAAATGTACCACTAAGGTGACAGAAGTTGATTTCGGAGCATCATTTTTGAACAGGAGCTTTATCCGTTTTGTGGCATATGAGAATTTCCCTAAGCCCCGGACCTGTCGATTTTGGTCAAAAATGAAAATGTCAAAAGTGCCCCAATTTCTGCTTTAAACTTTAGGTGCTATCCCAAAATGTATCACTAAGGTGATAGAAGTTGATTTTGGAGCATCATTGTTGAACAGGAGCTTCAACCGTTTTGTGGCATATGAGAAATTCCCTAAGCCCCGGACCTGTCGATTTTGGTAAAAAATGAAAATTTCATAAGTGCCCCAATTTCTGCTTTAAACTTTAGGTACTATCCCAAGATGTATCACTAAGGTGACAGAAGTTGATTTCGGAGCATCATTTTTGAACAGGAGCTTCAACCGTTTTGTGGCATATGAGAAATTCCCTAAGCCCCGGACCTGTCAATTTTGGTCAAAAATTAAAATTTTAAAAGTGCCCCAATTTTTGCTTTAAACTTTAGGTGCTATCCCAAAATGTATCACTAAGGTGACAGAAGTTGATTTTGGAGCATCATTGTTGAACAGGAGTTTCAACCGTTTTGTGGCATATGAGAAATTCCCTAAGCCCCGGACCTGTCGATTTTGGTCAAAAATGAAAATTTCAAAAGTGCCCCAATTTCTGCTTTAAACTTTAGGTACTATCCCAAGATGTATCACTAAGGTGACAGAAGTTGATTTCGGAGCATCATTTTTGAACAGGAGCTTCAACCGTTTTGTGGCATATGAGAAATTCCCTAAGCCCCGGAACTGTCGATTTTGGTCAAAAATGAAATTTTCAACAGTGCCCCAATTTCTGCTTTAAACTTTAGGTACTATCCCAAAATGTATCACTAAGTTGACAGAAGTTGATTTTGGAGCATCATTTTTGAACAGAAGCTTCAACCGTTTTGTGGCATATGAGAAATTCCCTAAGCCCCGGACCTGTCGATTTTGGTCAAAAATGAAATTTTCAAAAGTGCCCCAATTTCTGCTTTAAACTTTAGGTACTATCCCAAAATGTATCACTAAGTTGACATAAGTTGATTTTGGAGCATCATTTTTGAATAGAAGCTTCAACCGTTTTGTGGCATATGAGAAATTCCCTAAGCCCCGGACCTGTCGATTTTGGTCAAAAATGAAAATTTCGAAAGTGCCCCAATTTCTGCTTTAAACTGTAGATGCTATCACAAAATGTATCACTAAGGTGACATAAGTTGATTTTGGAGCATCATTTTTGAATAGAAGCTTCAACCGTTTTGTGGCATATGAGAAATTCCCTAAGCCCCGGACCTGTCGATTTTGGTCAAAAATGAAAATTTCAAAAGTGCCCCAATTTCTTCTTTAAACTTTAGGTGCTGTCCCAAAATGTATCACTAAGGTGACAGAAGTTGATTTCGGAGCATCATTGTTGAACAGGAGCTTCAACCGTTTTGTGGCATATGAGAAATTCCCTAAGCCCCGGACCTGTCGATTTTGGTCAAAAATGAAAATTTCAAAAGTGCCCCAATTTCTGCTTTAAACTTTAGGTACTATCCCAAAATGTACCACTAAGGTGACAGAAGTTGATTTCGGAGCATCATTTTTGAACAGGAGCTTTATCCGTTTTGTGGCATATGAGAATTTCCCTAAGCCCCGGACCTGTCGATTTTGGTCAAAAATGAAAATGTCAAAAGTGCCCCAATTTCTGCTTTAAACTTTAGGTGCTATCCCAAAATGTATCACTAAGGTGATAGAAGTTGATTTTGGAGCATCATTGTTGAACAAGCGCTTCAACCGTTTTGTGGCATATGAGAAATTCCCTAAGCCCCGGACCTGTCGATTTTGGTAAAAAATGAAAATTTGAAAAGTGCCCCAATTTCTGCTTTAAACTTTAGGTACTATCCCAAGATGTATCACTAAGGTGACAGAAGTTGATTTCGGAGCATCATTTTTGAACAGGAGCTTCAACCGTTTTGTGGCATATGAGAAATTCCCTAAGCCCCGGACCTGTCGATTTTGGTCAAAAATGAAAATTTCAAAAGTGCCCCAATTTCTGCTTTAAACTTTAGGTACTATCCCAAAATGTATCACTAAGTTGACAGAAGTTGATTTTGGAGCATCATTTTTGAACAGAAGCTTCAACCTTTTTGTGGCATATGAGAAATTCCCTAAGCCCCGGACCTGTCGATTTTGGTCAAAAATGAAATTTTCAAAAGTGCCCCAATTTCTGCTTTAAACTTTAGGTACTATCCCAAAATGTATCACTAAGTTGACAGAAGTTGATTTTGGAGCATCATTTTTGAATAGAAGCTTCAACCGTTTTGTGGCATATGAGAAATTCCCTAAGCCCCGGACCTCTCGATTTTGGTCAAAAATGAAAATTTCGAAAGTGCCCCAATTTCTGCTTTAAACTGTAGATGCTATCCCAAAATGTATCACTAAGGTGACAGAAGTTGATTTCGGAGCATCATTTTTGAACAGGAGCTTCAACCGTTTTGTGGCATATGAGAAATTCCCTAAGCCCCGGACCTGTCAATTTTGGTCTAAAATGAAATTTTCAAAAGTGCCCCAATTTCTGCTTTAAACTTTAGGTACTATCCCAAAATGTATCACTAAGTTGACATAAGTTGATTTTGGAGCATCATTTTTGAATAGAAGCTTCAACCGTTTTGTGGCATATGAGAAATTCCCTAAGCCCCGGACCTGTCGATTTTGGTCAAAAATGGAAATTTCAAAAGTGCCCCAATTTCTGCTTTAGACTTTAGGTGCTGTCCCAAAATGTATCTCTAAGGTGACAGAAGTTGATTTCGGAGCATCATTTTTGAACAGGAGCTTCAACCGTTTTGTGGCATATGAGAAATCCCCTAAACCCCGGACCTGTCGATTCTGGTCAAAAATGAAAAATTCAAAAGTGCCCCATTTTCTGCTTTAAACTGTAGGTGCTATCCCAAAATGTATCACTAAGGTGACAGAAGTTGATTTTGGAGCATCATTTTTGAACAGAAGCTTCAACCGTTTTTTTGGCATATGAGAAATTCCCTAAGCCCCGGACCTTTCGATTTTGGTCAAAAATGAAAATTTCAAAAGTGCCCCAATTTCTGCTTTAAACTTTAGGTGCTATCCCAAAATGTATCACTAAGGTGACAGAAGTTGATTTCGGAGCATCATTTTTGAACAGAAGCTTCAACCGTTTTGTGGCATATGAGAAATTCCCTAAGCCCCGGACCTGTCGATTTTGGTCAAAAATGAAAATTTCAAAAGTGCCGCAATTTCTGCTTTAAACTTTAGGTGCTGTCCCAAAATGTATCACTAAGATGACAGAAGTTGATTTAGGAGCATCATTTTTGAACAGAAACTTCAACCGTTTTGTGGCATATGAGAAATTCCCTAAGCCCCGGACCTGTCGATTTTGGTCAAAAATGAAAATTTCAAAAGTGCCCCAATTTCTGCTTTAAACTTTAGGTGCTATCCCAAAATGTATCACTAAGGTGATAGAAGTTGATTTTGGAGCATCATTGTTGAACAAGCGCTTCAACCGTTTTGTGGCATATGAGAAATTCCCTAAGCCCCGGACCTGTCGATTTTGGTCAAAAATGAAAATTTCAAAAGTGCCCCAATTTCTGCTTTAAACTTTAGGTACTATCCCAAAATGTATCACTAAGGTGACAGAAGTTGATTTCGGAGCATCATTTTTGAACAGGAGCTTCATCCGTTTTGTAGCATATGAGAAATTCCCTAAGCCCCGGACCTGTCAATTTTGGTCAAAAATTTAAATTTCAAAAGTGCCCCAATTTCTGCTTTAAACTGTAGATGCTATCCCAAAATGTATCACTAAGGTGACAGAAGTTGATTTCGGAGCATCATTTTTGAACAGGAGCTTCAACCGTTTTGTGGCATATGAGAAATTCCCTAAGCCCCGGACCTGTCGATTTTGGTCTAAAATGAAATTTTCAAAAGTGCCCCAATTTCTGCTTTAAACTTTAGGTACTATCCCAAAATGTATCACTAAGTTGACATAAGTTGATTTTGGAGCATCATTTTTGAATAGAAGCTTCAACCGTTTTGTGGCATATGAGAAATTCCCTAAGCCCCGGACCTGTCGATTTTGGTCAAAAATAGAAATTTCAAAAGTGCCCCAATTTCTTCTTTAAACTTTAGGTGCTGTCCCAAAATGTATCACTAAGGTGACAGAAGTTGATTTCGGAGCATCATTGTTGAACAGGAGCTTCAACCGTTTTGTGGCATATGAGAAATTCCCTAAGCCCCGGACCTGTCGATTTTGGTCAAAAATGAAAATTTCAAAAGTGCCCCAATTTCTGCTTTAAACTTTAGGTACTATCCCAAAATGTACCACTAAGGTGACAGAAGTTGATTTCGGAGCATCATTTTTGAACAGGAGCTTTATCCGTTTTGTGGCATATGAGAATTTCCCTAAGCCCCGGACCTGTCGATTTTGGTCAAAAATGAAAATGTCAAAAGTGCCCCAATTTCTGCTTTAAACTTTAGGTGCTATCCCAAAATGTATCACTAAGGTGATAGAAGTTGATTTTGGAGCATCATTGTTGAACAGGAGCTTCAACCGTTTTGTGGCATATGAGAAATTCCCTAAGCCCCGGACCTGTCGATTTTGGTAAAAAATGAAAATTTCAAAAGTGCCCCAATTTCTGCTTTAAAATTTAGGTACTATCCCAAGATGTATCACTAAGGTGACAGAAGTTGATTTCGGAGCATCATTTTTGAACAGGAGCTTCAACCGTTTTGTGGCATATGAGAAATTCCCTAAGCCCCGGACCTGTCGATTTTGGTCAAAAATGAAAATTTCAAAAGTGCCCCAATTTCTGCTTTAAACTTTAGGTACTATCCCAAAATGTATCACTAAGGTGACAGAAGTTGATTTCGGAGCATCATTTTTGAACAGGAGCTTCATCCGTTTTGTAGCATATGAGAAATTCCCTAAGCCCCGGACCTGTCAATTTTGGTCAAAAATTTAAATTTCAAAAGTGCCCCAATTTCTGCTTTAAACTTTAGGTGCTGTCCCAAAATGTATCACTAAGGTGACAGAAGTTGATTTCGGAGCATCATTTTTGAACAGAAGCTTCAACCGTTTTGTGGCATATGAGAAATTCCCTAAGCCCCGGACCTGTCGATTTTGGTCAAAAATGAAATTTTCAAAAGTGCCCCAATTTCTGCTTTAAACTTTAGGTACTATCCCAAAATGTATCACTAAGGTGACAGAAGTTGATTTTGGAGCATCATTTTTGAATAGAAGCTTCAACCGTTTTGTGGCATATGAGAAATTCCCTAAGCCCCGGACCTGTCGATTTTGGTCAAAAATGAAAATTTCGAAAGTGCCCCAATTTCTGCTTTAAACTGTAGATGCTATCCCAAAATGTATCACTAAGGTGACAGAAGTTGATTTCGGAGCATCATTTTTGAACAGGAGCTTCAACCGTTTTGTGGCATATGAGAAATTCCCTAAGCCCCGGACCTGTCGATTTTGGTCAAAAATGAAAATTTCGAAAGTGCCCCAATTTCTGCTTTAAACTGTAGATGCTATCCCAAAATGTATCACTAAGGTGACAGAAGTTGATTTCGGAGCATCATTTTTGAACAGGAGCTTCAACCGTTTTGTGGCATATGAGAAATTCCCTAAGCCCTGGACCTGTCGATTTTGGTCAAAAATGAAAATTTCAAAAGTGCCCCAATTTCTGCTTTAAACTTTAGGTACTATCCCAAAATGTATCACTAAGATGACAGAAGTTGTTTTCGGAGCATCATTTTTGAACAGGAGCTTCAACCGTTTTGTGGCATATGAGAAATTCCCTAAATCCCGGACCTGTCGATTTTGGTCAAAAATGAAAATTTCAAAAGTGCCCCAATTTCTGCTTTAGACTTTAGGTGCTGTCCCAAAATGTATCTCTAAGGTGACAGAAGTTGATTTCGGAGCATCATTTTTGAACAGGAGCTTCAACCGTTTTGTGGCATATGAGAAATCCCCTAAACCCCGGACCTGTCGATTCTGGTCAAAAATGAAAAATTCAAAAGTGCCCCATTTTCTGCTTTAAACTGTAGGTGCTATCCCAAAATGTATCACTAAGGTGACAGAAGTTAATTTTGGAGCATCATTTTTGAACAGAAGCTTCAACCGTTTTTTTGGCATATGAGAAATTCCCTAAGCCCCGGACCTTTCGATTTTGGTCAAAAATGAAAATTTCAAAAGTGCCCCAATTTCTGCTTTAAACTTTAGGTGCTATCCCAAAATGTATCACTAAGGTGACAGAAGTTGATTTCGGAGCATCATTTTTGAACAGAAGCTTCAACCGTTTTGTGGCATATGAGAAATTCCCTAAGCCCCGGACCTGTCGATTTTGGTCAAAAATGAAAATTTCAAAAGTGCCGCAATTTCTGCTTTAAACTTTAGGTGCTGTCCCAAAATGTATCACTAAGATGACAGAAGTTGATTTAGGAGCATCATTTTTGAACAGAAACTTCAACCGTTTTGTGGCATATGAGAAATTCCCTAAGCCCCGGACCTGTCGATTTTGGTCAAAAATGAAAATTTCCAAAGTGCCCCAATTTCTGCTTTAAACTTTAGGTGCTATCCCAAAATGTATCACTAAGGTGATAGAAGTTGATTTTGGAGCATCATTGTTGAACAAGCGCTTCAACCGTTTTGTGGCATATGAGAAATTCCCTAAGCCCCGGACCTGTCGATTTTGGTCAAAAATGAAAATTTCGAAAGTGCCCCAATTTCTGCTTTAAACTGTAGATGCTATCCCAAAATGTATCACTAAGGTGACAGAAGTTGATTTCGGAGCATCATTTTTGAACAGGAGCTTCAACCGTTTTGTGGCATATGAGAAATTCCCTAAGCCCCGGACCTGTCGATTTTGGTCTAAAATGAAATTTTCAAAAGTGCCCCAATTTCTGCTTTAAACTTTAGGTACTATCCCAAAATGTATCACTAAGTTGACATAAGTTGATTTTGGAGCATCATTTTTGAATAGAAGCTTCAACCGTTTTGTGGCATATGAGAAATTCCCTAAGCCCCGGACCTGTCGATTTTGGTCAAAAATGGAAATTTCAAAAGTGCCCCAATTTCTTCTTTAAACTTTAGGTGCTGTCCCAAAATGTATCACTAAGGTGACAGAAGTTGATTTCGGAGCATCATTGTTGAACAGGAGCTTCAACCGTTTTGTGGCATATGAGAAATTCCCTAAGCCCCGGACCTGTCGATTTTGGTCAAAAATGAAAATTTCAAAAGTGCCGCAATTTCTGCTTTAAACTTTAGGTGCTGTCCCAAAATGTATCACTAAGATGACAGAAGTTGATTTAAGGAGCATCATTTTTGAACAGAAACTTCAACCGTTTTGTGGCATATGAGAAATTCCCTAAGCCCCGGACCTGTCGATTTTGGTCAAAAATGAAAATTTCAAAAGTGCCCCAATTTCTGCTTTAAACTTTAGGTGCTATCCCAAAATGTATCACTAAGGTGATAGAAGTTGATTTTGGAGCATCATTGTTGAACAAGCGCTTCAACCGTTTTGTGGCATATGAGAAATTCCCTAAGCCCCGGACCTGTCGATTTTGGTAAAAAATGAAAATTTGAAAAGTGCCCCAATTTCTGCTTTAAACTTTAGGTACTATCCCAAGATGTATCACTAAGGTGACAGAAGTTGATTTCGGAGCATCATTTTTGAACAGGAGCTTCAACCGTTTTGTGGCATATGAGAAATTCCCTAAGCCCCGGACCTGTCGATTTTGGTCAAAAATGAAAATTTCAAAAGTGCCCCAATTTCTGCTTTAAACTTTAGGTACTATCCCAAAATGTATCACTAAGGTGACAGAAGTTGATTTCGGAGCATCATTTTTGAACAGGAGCTTCATCCGTTTTGTAGCATATGAGAAATTCCCTAAGCCCCGGACCTGTCAATTTTGGTCAAAAATTTAAATTTCAAAAGTGCCCCAATTTCTGCTTTAAACTTTAGGTGCTGTCCCAAAATGTATCACTAAGGTGACAGAAGTTGATTTCGGAGCATCATTTTTGAACAGAAGCTTCAACCGTTTTGTGGCATATGAGAAATTCCCTAAGCCCCGGACCTGTCGATTTTGGTCAAAAATTAAATTTTCAAAAGTGCCCCAATTTCTGCTTTAAACTTTAGGTACTATCCCAAAATGTATCACTAAGTTGACAGAAGTTGATTTTGGAGCATCATTTTTGAACAGAAGCTTCAACCTTTTTGTGGCATATGAGAAATTCCCTAAGCCCCGGACCTGTCGATTTTGGTCAAAAATGAAATTTTCAAAAGTGCCCCAATTTCTGCTTTAAACTTTAGGTACTATCCCAAAATGTATCACTAAGTTGACAGAAGTTGATTTTGGAGCATCATTTTTGAATAGAAGCTTCAACCGTTTTGTGGCATATGAGAAATTCCCTAAGCCCCGGACCTGTCGATTTTGGTCAAAAATGAAAATTTCGAAAGTGCCCCAATTTCTGCTTTAAACTGTAGATGCTATCCCAAAATGTATCACTAAGGTGACAGAAGTTGATTTCGGAGCATCATTTTTGAACAGGAGCTTCAACCGTTTTGTGGCATATGAGAAATTCCCTAAGCCCCGGACCTGTCGATTTTGGTCTAAAATGAAATTTTCAAAAGTGCCCCAATTTCTGCTTTAAACTTTAGGTACTATCCCAAAATGTATCACTAAGTTGACATAAGTTGATTTTGGAGCATCATTTTTGAATAGAAGCTTCAACCGTTTTGTGGCATATGAGAAATTCCCTAAGCCCCGGACCTGTCGATTTTGGTCAAAAATGAAAATTTCGAAAGTGCCCCAATTTCTGCTTTAAACTGTAGATGCTATCCCAAAATGTATCACTAAGGTGACAGAAGTTGATTTCGGAGCATCATTTTTGAACAGGAGCTTCAACCGTTTTGTGGCATATGAGAAATTCCCTAAGCCCCGGACCTGTCGATTTTGGTCAAAAATGAAAATTTCGAAAGTGCCCCAATTTCTGCTTTAAACTGTAGATGCTATCCCAAAATGTATCACTAAGGTGACAGAAGTTGATTTCGGAGCATCATTTTTGAACAGGAGCTTCAACCGTTTTGTGGCATATGAGAAATTCCCTAAGCCCTGGACCTGTCGATTTTGGTCAAAAATGAAAATTTCAAAAGTGCCCCAATTTCTGCTTTAAACTTTAGGTACTATCCCAAAATGTATCACTAAGATGACAGAAGTTGTTTTCGGAGCATCATTTTTGAACAGGAGCTTCAACCGTTTTGTGGCATATGAGAAATTCCCTAAATCCCGGACCTGTCGATTTTGGTCAAAAATGAAAATTTCAAAAGTGCCCCAATTTCTGCTTTAAACTTTAGGTGCTATCCCAAAATGTATCACTAAGGTGACAGAAGTTGATTTCGGAGCATCATTTTTGAACAGAAGCTTCAATCGTTTTGTGGCATATGAGAAATTCCCTAAGCCCTGGACCTGTCGATTTTGGTCAAAAATGAAAATTTCAAAAGTGCCCCAATTTCTGCTTTAGACTTTAGGTGCTGTCCCAAAATGTATCTCTAAGGTGACAGAAGTTGATTTCGGAGCATCATTTTTGAACAGGAGCTTCAACCGTTTTGTGGCATATGAGAAATCCCCTAAACCCCGGACCTGTCGATTCTGGTCAAAAATGAAAAATTCAAAAGTGCCCCATTTTCTGCTTTAAACTGTAGGTGCTATCCCAAAATGTATCACTAAGGTGACAGAAGTTGATTTTGGAGCATCATTTTTGAACAGAAGCTTCAACCGTTTTTTTGGCATATGAGAAATTCCCTAAGCCCCGGACCTTTCGATTTTGGTCAAAAATGAAAATTTCAAAAGTGCCCCAATTTCTGCTTTAAACTTTAGGTGCTATCCCAAAATGTATCACTAAGGTGACAGAAGTTGATTTCGGAGCATCATTTTTGAACAGAAGCTTCAACCGTTTTGTGGCATATGAGAAATTCCCTAAGCCCCGGACCTGTCGATTTTGGTCAAAAATGAAAATTTCAAAAGTGCCGCAATTTCTGCTTTAAACTTTAGGTGCTGTCCCAAAATGTATCACTAAGATGACAGAAGTTGATTTAGGAGCATCATTTTTGAACAGAAACTTCAACCGTTTTGTGGCATATGAGAAATTCCCTAAGCCCCGGACCTGTCGATTTTGGTCAAAAATGAAAATTTCAAAAGTGCCCCAATTTCTGCTTTAAACTTTAGGTGCTATCCCAAAATGTATCACTAAGGTGATAGAAGTTGATTTTGGAGCATCATTGTTGAACAAGCGCTTCAACCGTTTTGTGGCATATGAGAAATTCCCTAAGCCCCGGACCTGTCGATTTTGGTCAAAAATGAAAATTTCAAAAGTGCCCCAATTTCTGCTTTAAACTTTAGGTACTATCCCAAAATGTATCACTAAGGTGACAGAAGTTGATTTCGGAGCATCATTTTTGAACAGGAGCTTCATCCGTTTTGTAGCATATGAGAAATTCCCTAAGCCCCGGACCTATCAATTTTGGTCAAAAATTTAAATTTCAAAAGTGCCCCAATTTCTGCTTTAAACTGTAGATGCTATCCCAAAATGTATCACTAAGGTGACAGAAGTTGATTTCGGAGCATCATTTTTGAACAGGAGCTTCAACCGTTTTGTGGCATATGAGAAATTCCCTAAGCCCCGGACCTGTCGATTTTGGTCTAAAATGAAATTTTCAAAAGTGCCCCAATTTCTGCTTTAAACTTTAGGTACTATCCCACAATGTATCACTAAGTTGACATAAGTTGATTTTGGAGCATCATTTTTGAATAGAAGCTTCAACCGTTTTGTGGCATATGAGAAATTCCCTAAGCCCCGGACCTGTCGATTTTGGTCAAAAATTGAAATTTCAAAAGTGCCCCAATTTCTTCTTTAAACTTTAGGTGCTGTCCCAAAATGTATCACTAAGGTGACAGAAGTTGATTTCGGAGCATCATTGTTGAACAGGAGCTTCAACCGTTTTGTGGCATATGAGAAATTCCCTAAGCCCCGGACCTGTCGATTTTGGTCAAAAATGAAAATTTCAAAAGTGCCCCAATTTCTGCTTTAAACTTTAGGTACTATCCCAAAATGTACCACTAAGGTGACAGAAGTTGATTTCGGAGCATCATTTTTGAACAGGAGCTTTATCCGTTTTGTGGCATATGAGAATTTCCCTAAGCCCCGGACCTGTCGATTTTGGTCAAAAATGAAAATGTCAAAAGTGCCCCAATTTCTGCTTTAAACTTTAGGTGCTATCCCAAAATGTATCACTAAGGTGATAGAAGTTGATTTTGGAGCATCATTGTTGAACAGGAGCTTCAACCGTTTTGTGGCATTTGAGAAATTCCCTAAGCCCCGGACCTGTCGATTTTGGTAAAAAATGAAAATTTCAAAAGTGCCCCAATTTCTGCTTTAAAATTTAGGTACTATCCCAAGATGTATCACTAAGGTGACAGAAGTTGATTTCGGAGCATCATTTTTGAACAGGAGCTTCAACCGTTTTGTGGCATATGAGAAATTCCCTAAGCCCCGGACCTGTCGATTTTGGTCAAAAATGAAAATTTCAAAAGTGCCCCAATTTCTGCTTTAAACTTTAGGTACTATCCCAAAATGTATCACTAAGATGACAGAAGTTGTTTTCGGAGCATCATTTTTGAACAGGAGCTTCAACCGTTTTGTGGCATATGAGAAATTCCCTAAATCCCGGACCTGTCGATTTTGGTCAAAAATGAAAATTTCAAAAGTGCCCCAATTTCTGCTTTAGACTTTAGGTGCTGTCCCAAAATGTATCTCTAAGGTGACAGAAGTTGATTTCGGAGCATCATTTTTGAACAGGAGCTTCAACCGTTTTGTGGCATATGAGAAATCCCCTAAACCCCGGACCTGTCGATTCTGGTCAAAAATGAAAAATTCAAAAGTGCCCCATTTTCTGCTTTAAACTGTAGGTGCTATCCCAAAATGTATCACTAAGGTGACAGAAGTTAATTTTGGAGCATCATTTTTGAACAGAAGCTTCAACCGTTTTTTTGGCATATGAGAAATTCCCTAAGCCCCGGACCTTTCGATTTTGGTCAAAAATGAAAATTTCAAAAGTGCCCCAATTTCTGCTTTAAACTTTAGGTGCTATCCCAAAATGTATCACTAAGGTGACAGAAGTTGATTTCGGAGCATCATTTTTGAACAGAAGCTTCAACCGTTTTGTGGCATATGAGAAATTCCCTAAGCCCCGGACCTGTCGATTTTGGTCAAAAATGAAAATTTCAAAAGTGCCGCAATTTCTGCTTTAAACTTTAGGTGCTGTCCCAAAATGTATCACTAAGATGACAGAAGTTGATTTAGGAGCATCATTTTTGAACAGAAACTTCAACCGTTTTGTGGCATATGAGAAATTCCCTAAGCCCCGGACCTGTCGATTTTGGTCAAAAATGAAAATTTCCAAAGTGCCCCAATTTCTGCTTTAAACTTTAGGTGCTATCCCAAAATGTATCACTAAGGTGATAGAAGTTGATTTTGGAGCATCATTGTTGAACAAGCGCTTCAACCGTTTTGTGGCATATGAGAAATTCCCTAAGCCCCGGACCTGTCGATTTTGGTCAAAAATGAAAATTTCGAAAGTGCCCCAATTTCTGCTTTAAACTGTAGATGCTATCCCAAAATGTATCACTAAGGTGACAGAAGTTGATTTCGGAGCATCATTTTTGAACAGGAGCTTCAACCGTTTTGTGGCATATGAGAAATTCCCTAAGCCCCGGACCTGTCGATTTTGGTCTAAAATGAAATTTTCAAAAGTGCCCCAATTTCTGCTTTAAACTTTAGGTACTATCCCAAAATGTATCACTAAGTTGACATAAGTTGATTTTGGAGCATCATTTTTGAATAGAAGCTTCAACCGTTTTGTGGCATATGAGAAATTCCCTAAGCCCCGGACCTGTCGATTTTGGTCAAAAATGGAAATTTCAAAAGTGCCCCAATTTCTTCTTTAAACTTTAGGTGCTGTCCCAAAATGTATCACTAAGGTGACAGAAGTTGATTTCGGAGCATCATTGTTGAACAGGAGCTTCAACCGTTTTGTGGCATATGAGAAATTCCCTAAGCCCCGGACCTGTCGATTTTGGTCAAAAATGAAAATTTCAAAAGTGCCGCAATTTCTGCTTTAAACTTTAGGTGCTGTCCCAAAATGTATCACTAAGATGACAGAAGTTGATTTAAGGAGCATCATTTTTGAACAGAAACTTCAACCGTTTTGTGGCATATGAGAAATTCCCTAAGCCCCGGACCTGTCGATTTTGGTCAAAAATGAAAATTTCAAAAGTGCCCCAATTTCTGCTTTAAACTTTAGGTGCTATCCCAAAATGTATCACTAAGGTGATAGAAGTTGATTTTGGAGCATCATTGTTGAACAAGCGCTTCAACCGTTTTGTGGCATATGAGAAATTCCCTAAGCCCCGGACCTGTCGATTTTGGTAAAAAATGAAAATTTGAAAAGTGCCCCAATTTCTGCTTTAAACTTTAGGTACTATCCCAAGATGTATCACTAAGGTGACAGAAGTTGATTTCGGAGCATCATTTTTGAACAGGAGCTTCAACCGTTTTGTGGCATATGAGAAATTCCCTAAGCCCCGGACCTGTCGATTTTGGTCAAAAATGAAAATTTCAAAAGTGCCCCAATTTCTGCTTTAAACTTTAGGTACTATCCCAAAATGTATCACTAAGGTGACAGAAGTTGATTTCGGAGCATCATTTTTGAACAGGAGCTTCATCCGTTTTGTAGCATATGAGAAATTCCCTAAGCCCCGGACCTGTCAATTTTGGTCAAAAATTTAAATTTCAAAAGTGCCCCAATTTCTGCTTTAAACTTTAGGTGCTGTCCCAAAATGTATCACTAAGGTGACAGAAGTTGATTTCGGAGCATCATTTTTGAACAGAAGCTTCAACCGTTTTGTGGCATATGAGAAATTCCCTAAGCCCCGGACCTGTCGATTTTGGTCAAAAATTAAATTTTCAAAAGTGCCCCAATTTCTGCTTTAAACTTTAGGTACTATCCCAAAATGTATCACTAAGTTGACAGAAGTTGATTTTGGAGCATCATTTTTGAACAGAAGCTTCAACCTTTTTGTGGCATATGAGAAATTCCCTAAGCCCCGGACCTGTCGATTTTGGTCAAAAATGAAATTTTCAAAAGTGCCCCAATTTCTGCTTTAAACTTTAGGTACTATCCCAAAATGTATCACTAAGTTGACAGAAGTTGATTTTGGAGCATCATTTTTGAATAGAAGCTTCAACCGTTTTGTGGCATATGAGAAATTCCCTAAGCCCCGGACCTGTCGATTTTGGTCAAAAATGAAAATTTCGAAAGTGCCCCAATTTCTGCTTTAAACTGTAGATGCTATCCCAAAATGTATCACTAAGGTGACAGAAGTTGATTTCGGAGCATCATTTTTGAACAGGAGCTTCAACCGTTTTGTGGCATATGAGAAATTCCCTAAGCCCCGGACCTGTCGATTTTGGTCTAAAATGAAATTTTCAAAAGTGCCCCAATTTCTGCTTTAAACTTTAGGTACTATCCCAAAATGTATCACTAAGTTGACATAAGTTGATTTTGGAGCATCATTTTTGAATAGAAGCTTCAACCGTTTTGTGGCATATGAGAAATTCCCTAAGCCCCGGACCTGTCGATTTTGGTCAAAAATGAAAATTTCGAAAGTGCCCCAATTTCTGCTTTAAACTGTAGATGCTATCCCAAAATGTATCACTAAGGTGACAGAAGTTGATTTCGGAGCATCATTTTTGAACAGGAGCTTCAACCGTTTTGTGGCATATGAGAAATTCCCTAAGCCCCGGACCTGTCGATTTTGGTCAAAAATGAAAATTTCGAAAGTGCCCCAATTTCTGCTTTAAACTGTAGATGCTATCCCAAAATGTATCACTAAGGTGACAGAAGTTGATTTCGGAGCATCATTTTTGAACAGGAGCTTCAACCGTTTTGTGGCATATGAGAAATTCCCTAAGCCCTGGACCTGTCGATTTTGGTCAAAAATGAAAATTTCAAAAGTGCCCCAATTTCTGCTTTAAACTTTAGGTACTATCCCAAAATGTATCACTAAGATGACAGAAGTTGTTTTCGGAGCATCATTTTTGAACAGGAGCTTCAACCGTTTTGTGGCATATGAGAAATTCCCTAAATCCCGGACCTGTCGATTTTGGTCAAAAATGAAAATTTCAAAAGTGCCCCAATTTCTGCTTTAAACTTTAGGTGCTATCCCAAAATGTATCACTAAGGTGACAGAAGTTGATTTCGGAGCATCATTTTTGAACAGAAGCTTCAATCGTTTTGTGGCATATGAGAAATTCCCTAAGCCCTGGACCTGTCGATTTTGGTCAAAAATGAAAATTTCAAAAGTGCCCCAATTTCTGCTTTAGACTTTAGGTGCTGTCCCAAAATGTATCTCTAAGGTGACAGAAGTTGATTTCGGAGCATCATTTTTGAACAGGAGCTTCAACCGTTTTGTGGCATATGAGAAATCCCCTAAACCCCGGACCTGTCGATTCTGGTCAAAAATGAAAAATTCAAAAGTGCCCCATTTTCTGCTTTAAACTGTAGGTGCTATCCCAAAATGTATCACTAAGGTGACAGAAGTTGATTTTGGAGCATCATTTTTGAACAGAAGCTTCAACCGTTTTTTTGGCATATGAGAAATTCCCTAAGCCCCGGACCTTTCGATTTTGGTCAAAAATGAAAATTTCAAAAGTGCCCCAATTTCTGCTTTAAACTTTAGGTGCTATCCCAAAATGTATCACTAAGGTGACAGAAGTTGATTTCGGAGCATCATTTTTGAACAGAAGCTTCAACCGTTTTGTGGCATATGAGAAATTCCCTAAGCCCCGGACCTGTCGATTTTGGTCAAAAATGAAAATTTCAAAAGTGCCGCAATTTCTGCTTTAAACTTTAGGTGCTGTCCCAAAATGTATCACTAAGATGACAGAAGTTGATTTAGGAGCATCATTTTTGAACAGAAACTTCAACCGTTTTGTGGCATATGAGAAATTCCCTAAGCCCCGGACCTGTCGATTTTGGTCAAAAATGAAAATTTCAAAAGTGCCCCAATTTCTGCTTTAAACTTTAGGTGCTATCCCAAAATGTATCACTAAGGTGATAGAAGTTGATTTTGGAGCATCATTGTTGAACAAGCGCTTCAACCGTTTTGTGGCATATGAGAAATTCCCTAAGCCCCGGACCTGTCGATTTTGGTCAAAAATGAAAATTTCAAAAGTGCCCCAATTTCTGCTTTAAACTTTAGGTACTATCCCAAAATGTATCACTAAGGTGACAGAAGTTGATTTCGGAGCATCATTTTTGAACAGGAGCTTCATCCGTTTTGTAGCATATGAGAAATTCCCTAAGCCCCGGACCTGTCAATTTTGGTCAAAAATTTAAATTTCAAAAGTGCCCCAATTTCTGCTTTAAACTGTAGATGCTATCCCAAAATGTATCACTAAGGTGACAGAAGTTGATTTCGGAGCATCATTTTTGAACAGGAGCTTCAACCGTTTTGTGGCATATGAGAAATTCCCTAAGCCCCGGACCTGTCGATTTTGGTCTAAAATGAAATTTTCAAAAGTGCCCCAATTTCTGCTTTAAACTTTAGGTACTATCCCACAATGTATCACTAAGTTGACATAAGTTGATTTTGGAGCATCATTTTTGAATAGAAGCTTCAACCGTTTTGTGGCATATGAGAAATTCCCTAAGCCCCGGACCTGTCGATTTTGGTCAAAAATTGAAATTTCAAAAGTGCCCCAATTTCTTCTTTAAACTTTAGGTGCTGTCCCAAAATGTATCACTAAGGTGACAGAAGTTGATTTCGGAGCATCATTGTTGAACAGGAGCTTCAACCGTTTTGTGGCATATGAGAAATTCCCTAAGCCCCGGACCTGTCGATTTTGGTCAAAAATGAAAATTTCAAAAGTGCCCCAATTTCTGCTTTAAACTTTAGGTACTATCCCAAAATGTACCACTAAGGTGACAGAAGTTGATTTCGGAGCATCATTTTTGAACAGGAGCTTTATCCGTTTTGTGGCATATGAGAATTTCCCTAAGCCCCGGACCTGTCGATTTTGGTCAAAAATGAAAATGTCAAAAGTGCCCCAATTTCTGCTTTAAACTTTAGGTGCTATCCCAAAATGTATCACTAAGGTGATAGAAGTTGATTTTGGAGCATCATTGTTGAACAGGAGCTTCAACCGTTTTGTGGCATTTGAGAAATTCCCTAAGCCCCGGACCTGTCGATTTTGGTAAAAAATAAAAAAATTTCAAAAGTGCCCCAATTTCTGCTTTAAAATTTAGGTACTATCCCAAGATGTATCACTAAGGTGACAGAAGTTGATTTCGGAGCATCATTTTTGAACAGGAGCTTCAACCGTTTTGTGGCATATGAGAAATTCCCTAAGCCCCGGACCTGTCGATTTTGGTCAAAAATGAAAATTTCAAAAGTGCCCCAATTTCTGCTTTAAACTTTAGGTACTATCCCAAAATGTATCACTAAGGTGACAGAAGTTGATTTCGGAGCATCATTTTTGAACAGGAGCTTCATCCGTTTTGTAGCATATGAGAAATTCCCTAAGCCCCGGACCTGTCAATTTTGGTCAAAAATTTAAATTTCAAAAGTGCCCCAATTTCTGCTTTAAACTTTAGGTGCTGTCCCAAAATGTATCACTAAGGTGACAGAAGTTGATTTCGGAGCATCATTTTTGAACAGAAGCTTCAACCGTTTTGTGGCATATGAGAAATTCCCTAAGCCCCGGACCTGTCGATTTTGGTCAAAAATGAAATTTTCAAAAGTGCCCCAATTTCTGCTTTAAACTTTAGGTACTATCCCAAAATGTATCACTAAGGTGACAGAAGTTGATTTTGGAGCATCATTTTTGAATAGAAGCTTCAACCGTTTTGTGGCATATGAGAAATTCCCTAAGCCCCGGACCTGTCGATTTTGGTCAAAAATGAAAATTTCGAAAGTGCCCCAATTTCTGCTTTAAACTGTAGATGCTATCCCAAAATGTATCACTAAGGTGACAGAAGTTGATTTCGGAGCATCATTTTTGAACAGGAGCTTCAACCGTTTTGTGGCATATGAGAAATTCCCTAAGCCCCGGACCTGTCGATTTTGGTCAAAAATGAAAATTTCGAAAGTGCCCCAATTTCTGCTTTAAACTGTAGATGCTATCCCAAAATGTATCACTAAGGTGACAGAAGTTGATTTCGGAGCATCATTTTTGAACAGGAGCTTCAACCGTTTTGTGGCATATGAGAAATTCCCTAAGCCCTGGACCTGTCGATTTTGGTCAAAAATGAAAATTTCAAAAGTGCCCCAATTTCTGCTTTAAACTTTAGGTACTATCCCAAAATGTATCACTAAGATGACAGAAGTTGTTTTCGGAGCATCATTTTTGAACAGGAGCTTCAACCGTTTTGTGGCATATGAGAAATTCCCTAAATCCCGGACCTGTCGATTTTGGTCAAAAATGAAAATTTCAAAAGTGCCCCAATTTCTGCTTTAAACTTTAGGTGCTATCCCAAAATGTATCACTAAGGTGACAGAAGTTGATTTCGGAGCATCATTTTTGAACAGAAGCTTCAATCGTTTTGTGGCATATGAGAAATTCCCTAAGCCCTGGACCTGTCGATTTTGGTCAAAAATGAAAATTTCAAAAGTGCCCCAATTTCTGCTTTAGACTTTAGGTGCTGTCCCAAAATGTATCTCTAAGGTGACAGAAGTTGATTTCGGAGCATCATTTTTGAACAGGAGCTTCAACCGTTTTGTGGCATATGAGAAATCCCCTAAACCCCGGACCTGTCGATTCTGGTCAAAAATGAAAAATTCAAAAGTGCCCCATTTTCTGCTTTAAACTGTAGGTGCTATCCCAAAATGTATCACTAAGGTGACAGAAGTTAATTTTGGAGCATCATTTTTGAACAGAAGCTTCAACCGTTTTTTTGGCATATGAGAAATTCCCTAAGCCCCGGACCTTTCGATTTTGGTCAAAAATGAAAATTTCAAAAGTGCCCCAATTTCTGCTTTAAACTTTAGGTGCTATCCCAAAATGTATCACTAAGGTGACAGAAGTTGATTTCGGAGCATCATTTTTGAACAGAAGCTTCAACCGTTTTGTGGCATATGAGAAATTCCCTAAGCCCCGGACCTGTCGATTTTGGTCAAAAATGAAAATTTCAAAAGTGCCGCAATTTCTGCTTTAAACTTTAGGTGCTGTCCCAAAATGTATCACTAAGATGACAGAAGTTGATTTAGGAGCATCATTTTTGAACAGAAACTTCAACCGTTTTGTGGCATATGAGAAATTCCCTAAGCCCCGGACCTGTCGATTTTGGTCAAAAATGGAAATTTCAAAAGTGCCCCAATTTCTTCTTTAAACTTTAGGTGCTGTCCCAAAATGTATCACTAAGGTGACAGAAGTTGATTTCGGAGCATCATTGTTGAACAGGAGCTTCAACCGTTTTGTGGCATATGAGAAATTCCCTAAGCCCCGGACCTGTCGATTTTGGTCAAAAATGAAAATTTCAAAAGTGCCGCAATTTCTGCTTTAAACTTTAGGTGCTGTCCCAAAATGTATCACTAAGATGACAGAAGTTGATTTAGGAGCATCATTTTTGAACAGAAACTTCAACCGTTTTGTGGCATATGAGAAATTCCCTAAGCCCCGGACCTGTCGATTTTGGTCAAAAATGAAAATTTCAAAAGTGCCCCAATTTCTGCTTTAAACTTTAGGTGCTATCCCAAAATGTATCACTAAGGTGATAGAAGTTGATTTTGGAGCATCATTGTTGAACAAGCGCTTCAACCGTTTTGTGGCATATGAGAAATTCCCTAAGCCCCGGACCTGTCGATTTTGGTAAAAAATGAAAATTTGAAAAGTGCCCCAATTTCTGCTTTAAACTTTAGGTACTATCCCAAGATGTATCACTAAGGTGACAGAAGTTGATTTCGGAGCATCATTTTTGAACAGGAGCTTCAACCGTTTTGTGGCATATGAGAAATTCCCTAAGCCCCGGACCTGTCGATTTTGGTCAAAAATGAAAATTTCAAAAGTGCCCCAATTTCTGCTTTAAACTTTAGGTACTATCCCAAAATGTATCACTAAGGTGACAGAAGTTGATTTCGGAGCATCATTTTTGAACAGGAGCTTCATCCGTTTTGTAGCATATGAGAAATTCCCTAAGCCCCGGACCTGTCAATTTTGGTCAAAAATTTAAATTTCAAAAGTGCCCCAATTTCTGCTTTAAACTTTAGGTGCTGTCCCAAAATGTATCACTAAGGTGACAGAAGTTGATTTCGGAGCATCATTTTTGAACAGAAGCTTCAACCGTTTTGTGGCATATGAGAAATTCCCTAAGCCCCGGACCTGTCGATTTTGGTCAAAAATTAAATTTTCAAAAGTGCCCCAATTTCTGCTTTAAACTTTAGGTACTATCCCAAAATGTATCACTAAGTTGACAGAAGTTGATTTTGGAGCATCATTTTTGAACAGAAGCTTCAACCTTTTTGTGGCATATGAGAAATTCCCTAAGCCCCGGACCTGTCGATTTTGGTCAAAAATGAAAATTTCGAAAGTGCCCCAATTTCTGCTTTAAACTGTAGATGCTATCCCAAAATGTATCACTAAGGTGACAGAAGTTGATTTCGGAGCATCATTTTTGAACAGGAGCTTCAACCGTTTTGTGGCATATGAGAAATTCCCTAAGCCCCGGACCTGTCGATTTTGGTCTAAAATGAAATTTTCAAAAGTGCCCCAATTTCTGCTTTAAACTTTAGGTACTATCCCAAAATGTATCACTAAGTTGACATAAGTTGATTTTGGAGCATCATTTTTGAATAGAAGCTTCAACCGTTTTGTGGCATATGAGAAATTCCCTAAGCCCCGGACCTGTCGATTTTGGTCAAAAATGGAAATTTCAAAAGTGCCCCAATTTCTTCTTTAAACTTTAGGTGCTGTCCCAAAATGTATCACTAAGGTGACAGAAGTTGATTTCGGAGCATCATTGTTGAACAGGAGCTTCAACCGTTTTGTGGCATATGAGAAATTCCCTAAGCCCCGGACCTGTCGATTTTGGTCAAAAATGAAAATTTCAAAAGTGCCCCAATTTCTGCTTTAAACTTTAGGTACTATCCCAAAATGTACCACTAAGGTGACAGAAGTTGATTTCGGAGCATCATTTTTGAACAGGAGCTTTATCCGTTTTGTGGCATATGAGAATTTCCCTAAGCCCCGGACCTGTCGATTTTGGTCAAAAATGAAAATGTCAAAAGTGCCCCAATTTCTGCTTTAAACTTTAGGTGCTATCCCAAAATGTATCACTAAGGTGATAGAAGTTGATTTTGGAGCATCATTGTTGAACAGGAGCTTCAACCGTTTTGTGGCATATGAGAAATTCCCTAAGCCCCGGACCTGTCGATTTTGGTAAAAAATGAAAATTTCAAAAGTGCCCCAATTTCTGCTTTAAACTTTAGGTACTATCCCAAGATGTATCACTAAGGTGACAGAAGTTGATTTCGGAGCATCATTTTTGAACAGGAGCTTCAACCGTTTTGTGGCATATGAGAAATTCCCTAAGCCCCGGACCTGTCGATTTTGGTCAAAAATGAAAATTTCAAAAGTGCCCCAATTTCTGCTTTAAACTTTAGGTACTATCCCAAAATGTATCACTAAGGTGACAGAAGTTGATTTCGGAGCATCATTTTTGAACAGGAGCTTCATCCGTTTTGTAGCATATGAGAAATTCCCTAAGCCCCTGACCTGTCAATTTTGGTCAAAAATTTAAATTTCAAAAGTGCCCCAATTTCTGCTTTAAACTTTAGGTGCTGTCCCAAAATGTATCACTAAGGTGACAGAAGTTGATTTCGGAGCATCATTTTTGAACAGAAGCTTCAACCGTTTTGTGGCATATGAGAAATTCCCTAAGCCCCGGACCTGTCGATTTTGGTCAAAAATGAAATTTTCAAAAGTGCCCCAATTTCTGCTTTAAACTTTAGGTACTATCCCAAAATGTATCACTAAGGTGACAGAAGTTGATTTTGGAGCATCATTTTTGAATAGAAGCTTCAACCGTTTTGTGGCATATGAGAAATTCCCTAAGCCCCGGACCTGTCGATTTTGGTCAAAAATGAAAATTTCGAAAGTGCCCCAATTTCTGCTTTAAACTGTAGATGCTATCCCAAAATGTATCACTAAGGTGACAGAAGTTGATTTCGGAGCATCATTTTTGAACAGGAGCTTCAACCGTTTTGTGGCATATGAGAAATTCCCTAAGCCCCGGACCTGTCGATTTTGGTCAAAAATGAAAATTTCGAAAGTGCCCCAATTTCTGCTTTAAACTGTAGATGCTATCCCAAAATGTATCACTAAGGTGACAGAAGTTGATTTCGGAGCATCATTTTTGAACAGGAGCTTCAACCGTTTTGTGGCATATGAGAAATTCCCTAAGCCCTGGACCTGTCGATTTTGGTCAAAAATGAAAATTTCAAAAGTGCCCCAATTTCTGCTTTAAACTTTAGGTACTATCCCAAAATGTATCACTAAGATGACAGAAGTTGTTTTCGGAGCATCATTTTTGAACAGGAGCTTCAACCGTTTTGTGGCATATGAGAAATTCCCTAAATCCCGGACCTGTCGATTTTGGTCAAAAATGAAAATTTCAAAAGTGCCCCAATTTCTGCTTTAAACTTTAGGTGATGTCCCAAAATGTATCACTAAGATGATAGAAGTTGATTTCGGAGCATCATTTTTGAACAGGAGCTTCAACCGTTTTGTGGCATATGAGAAATCCCCTAAGCCCCGGACCTGTCGATTTTGGTCAAAAATGAAAATTTCAAAAGTGCCCCAATTTCTGCTTTAAACTTTAGGTGCTGTCCCAAAATGTATAACTAAGGTGACAGAAGCTGATTTCGGAGCATCATTGTTGTACAGGAGCTTCAACCGTTTTGTGGCATATGAGAAATTCTCTAAGCCCCGGACCTGTCGATTTTGGTCAAAAATGAAAATTTCAAAAGTGCCCCAATTTCTGCTTTAAACTTAAGGTACTATCCCAAAATGTATCACTAAGGTGACAGAAGTTGATTTAGGAGCATCATTTTTTAACAGGAGCTTCAACCGTTTTGTGGCATATGAGAAAATCCCTAAGGCCCGGACCTGTCGATTTTGGTCAAAAATGAAAATTTCAAAAGTGCCCCAATTTCTGCTTTAAACTTTAGGTACTATCCCAAAATGTATCACTAAGTTGACAGAAGTTGATTTCGGAGCATCATTTTTGAACAGAAGCTTCAACCGTTTTTTGGCATATGAGAAATTCCCTAAGCCCCGAACCTGTCGATATTGGTCAAAAATGAAAATTTCAAAAGTGCCCCATTTTCTGCTTTAAACTGTAGGTGCTATCCCAAAATGTATCACTAAGGTGACAGAAGTTGATTTTGGAGCATCATTGTTGAACAGGAGCTTCAACCGTTTTG
Organism: Pseudophryne corroboree; assembly: GCF_028390025.1. Classification (NCBI taxonomy): domain Eukaryota; kingdom Metazoa; phylum Chordata; class Amphibia; order Anura; family Myobatrachidae; genus Pseudophryne; species Pseudophryne corroboree. Next base: position 97,383 of record NW_026970499.1, read on the forward strand.
TGGCATATGAGAAATTCTCTAAGCCCCGGACCTGTCGATTTTGGTCAAAAATGAAAATTTCAAAAGTGCCCCAATTTCTGCTTTAAACTTAAGGTACTATCCCAAAATGTATCACTAAGGTGACATAAGTTGATTTAGGAGCATCATTTTTGAACAGGAGCTTCAACCGTTTTGTGGCATATGAGAAAATCCCTAAGGCCCAGACCTGTCGATTTTGGTCAAAAATGAAAATTTCAAAAGTGCCCCAATTTCTGCTTTAAACTTTAGGTACTATCCCAAAATGTATCACTAAGTTGACAGAAGTTGATTTCGGAGCATCATTTTTTAACAGGAGCTTCAACCGTTTTTTGGCATATGAGAAATTCCCTAAGCCCCGGACCTGTCGATTTTGGTCAAAAATGAAAATTTCAAAAGTGCCCCAATTTCTGCTTTAAACTTTAGGTGCTATCCCAAAATGTATCACTAAGGTGACAGAAGTTGATTTCGGAGCATCATTTTTGAACAGAAGCTTCAACCGTTTTGTGGCATATGAGAAATTCCCTAAGCCCCGGACCTGTCGATTTTGGTCAAAAATGAAAATTTCAAAAGTGCCGCAATTTCTGCTTTAAACTTTAGGTGCTGTCCCAAAATGTATCACTAAGATGACAGAAGTTGATTTAGGAGCATCATTTTTGAACAGAAGCTTCAACCGTTTTGTGGCATATGAGAAATTTCCTACGCCCCGGAAATGTCGATTTTGGTCAAAAATGAAAATTTCAAAAGTGCCCCAATTTCTGCTTTAAACTTAAGGTACTATCCCAAAATGTATCACTAAGGTGACAGAAGTTGATTTAGGAGCATCATTTTTGAACAGGAGCTTCAACCGTTTTGTGGCATATCAGAAATTCCCTAAGCCCCGGACCTGTCGATATTTATCAAAAATGAAAATTTCAAAAGTGCCCCATTTTCTGCTTTAAACTGTAGGTGCTATCCCAAAATGTATCACTAAGGTGACAGAAGTTGATTTCGGAGCATCATTTTTGAACAGAAACTTCAACCGTTTTGTGGCATATGAGAAATCCCCTAAGCCCCGGACCTGTCGATTTTGGTCAAAAATGAAAATTTCAAAAGTGCCCCAATTTCTGCTTTAAACTTTAGGTGCTGTCCCAAAATGTATAACTAAGGTGACAGAAGCTGATTTCGGAGCATCATTGTTGAACAGGAGCTTCAACCGTTTTGTGGAATATGAGAAATTCTCTAAGCCCCGGACCTGTCGATTTTGGTCAAAAATGAAAATTTCAAAAGTGCCCCAATTTCTGCTTTAAACTTAAGGTACTATCCCAAAATGTATCACTAAGGTGACAGAAGTTGATTTAGGGGCATCATTTTTGAACAGGAGCTTCAACCGTTTTGTGGCATATGAGAAAATCCCTAAGGCCCGGACCTGTCGATTTTGGTCAAAAATGAAAATTTCAAAAGTGCCCCAATTTCTGCTTTAAACTTTAGGTACTATCCCAAGATGTATCACTAAGGTGACAGAAGTTGATTTCGGAGCATCATTTTTGAACAGAAGCTTCAACCGTTTTGTGGCATATGAGAAATTCCCTAAGCCCCGGACCTGTCGATTTTGGTCAAAAATGAAATTTTCAAAAGTGCCCCAATTTCTGCTTTAAACTTTAGGTACTATCCCAAAATGTATCACTAAGTTGACATAAGTTGATTTTGGAGCATCATTTTTGAATAGAAGCTTCAACCGTTTTGTGGCATATGAGAAATTCCCTAAGCCCCGGACCTGTCGATTTTGGTCAAAAATGAAAATTTCGAAAGTGCCCCAATTTCTGCTTTAAACTGTAGATGCTATCCCAAAATGTATCACTAAGGTGACAGAAGTTGATTTTGGAGCATCATTTTTGAATAGAAGCTTCAACCGTTTTGTGGCATATGAGAAATTCCCTAAGCCCCGAACCTGTCGATTTTGATCAAAAATGAAATTTTCAAAAGTGCCCCAATTTCTGCTTTAAACTTTAGGTACTATCCCAAGATGTATCACTAAGGTGACAGAAGTTGATTCCGGAGCATCATTTTTGAACAGGAGCTTCAACCGTTTTGTGGCATATGAGAAATTCCCTAAGCCCCGGACCTGTCGATTTTGGTCAAAAATGAAAATTTCAAAAGTGCCCCAATTTCTGCTTTAAACTTTAGGTACTATCCCAAAATGTACCACTAAGGTGACAGAAGTTGATTTCGGAGCATCATTTTTGAACAGGAGCTTCATCCGTTTTGTGGCATATGAGAATTTCCCTAAGCCCCGGACCTGTCGATTTTGGTCAAAAATGAAAATGTCAAAAGTGCCCCAATTTCTGCTTTAAACTTTAGGTGCTATCCCAAAATGTATCACTAAGGTGATAGAAGTTGATTTTGGAGCATCATTGTTGAACAGGAGCTTCAACCGTTTTGTGGCATATGAGAAATTCCCTAAGCCCCGGACCTGTCGATTTTGGTCAAAAATGAAATTTTCAAAAGTGCCCCAATTTCTGCTTTAAACTTTAGGTACTATCCCAAAATGTATCACTAAGTTGACAGAAGTTGATTTTGGAGCATCATTTTTGAACAGAAGCTTCAACCGTTTTGTGGCATATGAGAAATTCCCTAAGCCCCGGACCTGTCGATTTTGGTCAAAAATGAAATTTTCAAAAGTGCCCCAATTTCTGCTTTAAACTTTAGGTACTATCCCAAAATGTATCACTAAGTTGACATAAGTTGATTTTGGAGCATCATTTTTGAATAGAAGCTTCAACCGTTTTGTGGCATATGAGAAATTCCCTAAGCCCCGGACCTGTCGATTTTGGTCAAAAATGAAAATTTCGAAAGTGCCCCAATTTCTGCTTTAAACTGTAGATGCTATCCCAAAATGTATCACTAAGGTGACATAAGTTGATTTTGGAGCATCATTTTTGAATAGAAGCTTCAACCGTTTTGTGGCATATGAGAAATTCCCTAAGCCCAGGACCTGTCGATTTTGGTCAAAAATGAAAATTTCAAAAGTGCCCCAATTTCTTCTTTAAACTTTAGGTGCTGTCCCAAAATGTATCACTAAGGTGACAGAAGTTGATTTCGGAGCATCATTGTTGAACAGGAGCTTCAACCGTTTTGTGGCATATGAGAAATTCCCTAAGCCCCGGACCTGTCGATTTTGGTCAAAAATGAAATTTTCAAAAGTGCCCCAATTTCTGCTTTAAACTTTAGGTACTATCCCAAGATGTATCACTAAGGTGACAGAAGTTGATTCCGGAGCATCATTTTTGAACAGGAGCTTCAACCGTTTTGTGGCATATGAGAAATTCCCTAAGCCCCGGACCTGTCGATTTTGGTCAAAAATGAAAATTTCAAAAGTGCCCCAATTTCTGCTTTAAACTTTAGGTACTATCCCAAAATGTACCACTAAGGTGACAGAAGTTGATTTCGGAGCATCATTTTTGAACAGGAGCTTTATCCGTTTTGTGGCATATGAGAATTTCCCTAAGCCCCGGACCTGTCGATTTTGGTCAAAAATGAAAATGTCAAAAGTGCCCCAATTTCTGCTTTAAACTTTAGGTGCTATCCCAAAATGTATCACTAAGGTGATAGAAGTTGATTTTGGAGCATCATTGTTGAACAGGAGCTTCAACCGTTTTGTGGCATATGAGAAATTCCCTAAGCCCCGGACCTGTCAATTTTGGTCAAAAATTAAAATTTTAAAAGTGCCCCAATTTTTGCTTTAAACTTTAGGTGCTATCCCAAAATGTATCACTAAGGTGACAGAAGTTGATTTTGGAGCATCATTGTTGAACAGGAGCTTCAACCGTTTTGTGGCATATGAGAAATTCCCTAAGCCCCGGACCTGTTGATTTTGGTCAAAAATGAATATTTCAAAAGTGCCCCAATTTCTGCTTTAAACTTTAGGTACTATCCCAAGATGTATCACTAAGGTGACAGAAGTTGATTTCGGAGCATCATTTTTGAACAGGAGCTTCAACCGTTTTGTGGCATATGAGAAATTCCCTAAGCCCCGGACCTGTCGATTTTGGTCAAAAATGAAATTTTCAAAAGTGCCCCAATTTCTGCTTTAAACTTTAGGCACTATCCCAAAATGTATCACTAAGTTGACAGAAGTTGATTTTGGAGCATCATTTTTGAACAGAAGCTTCAACCGTTTTGTGGCATATGAGAAATTCCCTAAGCCCCGGACCTGTCGATTTTGGTCAAAAATTAAAATCTCAAAAGTGCCCCAATTTCTGCTTTAAACTTTAGGTACTATCCCAAAATGTATCACTAAGTTGACATAAGTTGATTTTGGAGCATCATTTTTGAATAGAAGCTTCAACCGTTTTGTGGCATATGAGAAAATCCCTAAGGCCCGGACCTGTCGATTTTGGTCAAAAATGAAAATTTCAAAAGTGCCCCAATTTCTGCTTTAAACTTTAGGTACTATCCAAAAATGTATCACTAAGTTGACAGAAGTTGATTTCGGAGCATCATTTTTGAACAGAAGCGTCAACCGTTTTTTGGCATATGAGAAATTCCCTAAGCCCCGAACCTGTCGATATTGGTCAAAAATGAAAATTTCAAAAGTGCCCCATTTTCTGCTTTAAACTGTAGGTGCTATCCCAAAATGTATCACTAAGGTGACAGAAGTTGATTTTGGAGCATCATTGTTGAACAGGAGCTTCAACCGTTTTGTGGCATATGAGAAATTCTCTAAGCCCCGGACCTGTCGATTTTGGTCAAAAATGAAAATTTCAAAAGTGCCCCAATTTCTGCTTTAAACTTAAGGTACTATCCCAAAATGTATCACTAAGGTGACATAAGTTGATTTAGGAGCATCATTTTTGAACAGGAGCTTCAACCGTTTTGTGGCATATGAGAAAATCCCTAAGGCCCAGACCTGTCGATTTTGGTCAAAAATGAAAATTTCAAAAGTGCCCCATTTTCTGCTTTAAACTGTAGGTGCTATCCCAAAATGTATCACTAAGGTGACAGAAGTTGATTTTGGAGCATCATTTTTGAACAGAAGCTTCAACCGTTTTGTGGCATATGAGAAATTCCCTAAGACCCGGACCTGTCGATTTTGGTCAAAAATGAAAATTTCAAAAGTGCCCCAATTTCTGCTTTAAACTTTAGGTGCTATCCCAAAATGTATCACTAAGGTGACAGAAGTTGATTTCGGAGCATCATTTTTGAACAGAAGCTTCAACCGTTTTGTGGCATATGAGAAATTCCCTAAGCCCCGGACCTGTCGATTTTGGTCAAAAATGAAAATTTCAAAAGTGCCGCAATTTCTGCTTTAAACTTTAGGTGCTGTCCCAAAATGTATCACTAAGATGACAGAAGTTGATTTAGGAGCATCATTTTTGAACAGAAACTTCAACCGTTTTGTGGCATATGAGAAATTCCCTAAGCCCCGGACCTGTCGATTTTGGTCAAAAATGAAAATTTCAAAAGTGCCCCAATTTCTGCTTTAAACTTAAGGTACTATCCCAAAATGTATCACTAAGGTGACAGAAGTTGATTTAGGAGCATCATTTTTGAACAGGAGCTTCAACCGTTTTGTGGCATATTAGAAATTCCCTAAGCCCCGGACCTGTCGATATTTATCAAAAATGAAAATTTCAAAAGTGCCCCATTTTCTGCTTTAAACTGTAGGTGCTATCCCAAAATGTATCACTAAGGTGACAGAAGTTGATTTCGGAGCATCATTTTTGAACAGAAACTTCAACCGTTTTGTGGCATATGAGAAATTCCCTAAGCCCCGGACCTGTCGATTTTGGTCAAAAATGAAAATTTCAAAAGTGCCCCAATTTCTGCTTTAAACTTTAGGTGCTGTCCCAAAATGTATCACTAAGATGACAGAAGTTGATTTCGGAGCATCAATTTTGAACAGGAGCTTCAACCGTTTTGTGGCATATGAGAAATCCCCTAAGCCCCGGACCTGTCGATTTTGGTCAAAAATGAAAATTTCAAAAGTGCCCCAATTTCTGCTTTAAACTTAAGGTACTATCCCAAAATGTATCACTAAGGTGACAGAAGTTGATTTAGGAGCATCATTTTTGAACAGGAGCTTCAACCGTTTTGTGGCATATGAGAAAATCCCTAAGGCCCGGACCTGTCGATTTTGGTCAAAAATGAAAATTTCAAAAGTGCCCCAATTTCTGCTTTAAACTTTAGGTACTATCCCAAGATGTATCACTAAGGTGACAGAAGTTGATTTCGGAGCATCATTTTTGAACAGAAGCTTCAACCGTTTTGTGGCATATGAGAAATTCCCTAAGCCCCGGACCTGTCGATTTTGGTCAAAAATGAAAATTTAAAAAGTGCCCCAATTTCTGCTTTAAACTTTAGGTGCTATCCCAAAATGTATCACTAAGGTGACAGAAGTTGATTTCGGAGCATCATTTTTGAACAGAAGCTTCAACCGTTTTGTGGCATATGAGAAATTCCCTAAGCCCCGGACCTGTCGATTTTGGTCAAAAATGAAAATTTCAAAAGTGCCGCAATTTCTGCTTTAAACTTTAGGTGCTGTCCCAAAATGTATCACTAAGATGACAGAAGTTGATTTAGGAGCATCATTTTTGAACAGAAACTTCAACCGTTTTGTGGCATATGAGAAATTCCCTAAGCCCCGGACCTGTCGATTTTGGTCAAAAATTAAAATCTCAAAAGTGCCCCAATTTCTGCTTTAAACTTTAGGTACTATCCCAAAATGTATCACTAAGTTGACATAAGTTGATTTTGGAGCATCATTTTTGAATAGAAGCTTCAACCGTTTTGTGGCATATGAGAAAATCCCTAAGGCCCGGACCTGTCGATTTTGGTCAAAAATGAAAATTTCAAAAGTGCCCCAATTTCTGCTTTAAACTTTAGGTACTATCCCAAAATGTATCACTAAGTTGACAGAAGTTGATTTCGGAGCATCATTTTTGAACAGAAGCTTCAACCGTTTTTTGGCATATGAGAAATTCCCTAAGCCCCGAACCTGTCGATATTGGTCAAAAATGAAAATTTCAAAAGTGCCCCATTTTCTGCTTTAAACTGTAGGTGCTATCCCAAAATGTATCACTAAGGTGACAGAAGTTGATTTTGGAGCATCATTGTTGAACAGGAGCTTCAACCGTTTTGTGGCATATGAGAAATTCTCTAAGCCCCGGACCTGTCGATTTTGGTCAAAAATGAAAATTTCAAAAGTGCCCCAATTTCTGCTTTAAACTTAAGGTACTATCCCAAAATGTATCACTAAGGTGACATAAGTTGATTTAGGAGCATCATTTTTGAACAGGAGCTTCAACCGTTTTGTGGCATATGAGAAAATCCCTAAGGCCCAGACCTGTCGATTTTGGTCAAAAATGAAAATTTCAAAAGTGCCCCAATTTCTGCTTTAAACTTTAGGTACTATCCCAAAATGTATCACTAAGTTGACAGAAGTTGATTTCGGAGCATCATTTTTTAACAGGAGCTTCAACCGTTTTTTGGCATATGAGAAATTCCCTAAGCCCCGGACCTGTCGATATTGGTCAAAAATGAAAATTTCAAAAGTGCCCCATTTTCTGCTTTAAACTGTAGGTGCTATCCCAAAATGTATCACTAAGGTGACAGAAGTTGATTTTGGAGCATCATTTTTGAACAGAAGCTTCAACCGTTTTGTGGCATATGAGAAATTCCCTAAGACCCGGACCTGTCGATTTTGGTCAAAAATGAAAATTTCAAAAGTGCCCCAATTTCTGCTTTAAACTTTAGGTGCTATCCCAAAATGTATCACTAAGGTGACAGAAGTTGATTTCGGAGCATCATTTTTGAACAGAAGCTTCAACCGTTTTGTGGCATATGAGAAATTCCCTAAGCCCCGGACCTGTCGATTTTGGTCAAAAATGAAAATTTCAAAAGTGCCGCAATTTCTGCTTTAAACTTTAGGTGCTGTCCCAAAATGTATCACTAAGATGACAGAAGTTGATTTAGGAGCATCATTTTTGAACAGAAACTTCAACCGTTTTGTGGCATATGAGAAATTCCCTAAGCCCCGGACCTGTCGATTTTGGTCAAAAATGAAAATTTCAAAAGTGCCCCAATTTCTGCTTTAAACTTAAGGTACTATCCCAAAATGTATCACTAAGGTGACAGAAGTTGATTTAGGAGCATCATTTTTGAACAGGAGCTTCAACCGTTTTGTGGCATATCAGAAATTCCCTAAGCCCCGGACCTGTCGATATTTATCAAAAATGAAAATTTCAAAAGTGCCCCATTTTCTGCTTTAAACTGTAGGTGCTATCCCAAAATGTATCACTAAGGTGACAGAAGTTGATTTCGGAGCATCATTTTTGAACAGAAACTTCAACCGTTTTGTGGCATATGAGAAATTCCCTAAGCCCCGGACCTGTCGATTTTGGTCAAAAATGAAAATTTCAAAAGTGCCCCAATTTCTGCTTTAAACTTTAGGTGCTGTCCCAAAATGTATCACTAAGATGACAGAAGTTGATTTCGGAGCATCATTTTTGAACAGGAGCTTCAACCGTTTTGTGGCATATGAGAAACCCCTAAGCCCCGGACCTGTCGATTTTGGTCAAAAATGAAAATTTCGAAAGTGCCCCAATTTCTGCTTTAAACTGTAGATGCTATCCCAAAATGTATCACTAAGGTGACAGAAGTTGATTTTGGGGCATCATTTTTGAATAGAAGCTTCAACCGTTTTGTGGCATATGAGAAATTCCCTAAGCCCCGGACCTGTCGATTTTGGTCGAAAATGAAATTTTCAAAAGTGTCCCAATTTCTGCTTTAAACTTTAGGTACTATCCCAAGATGTATCACTAAGGTGACAGAAGTTGATTCCGGAGCATCATTTTTGAACAGGAGCTTCAACCGTTTTGTGGCATATGAGAAATTCCCTAAGCCCCGGACCTGTCGATTTTGGTCAAAAATGAAAATTTCAAAAGTGCCCCAATTTCTGCTTTAAACTTTAGGTACTATCCCAAAATGTACCACTATGGTGACAGAAGTTGATTTCGGAGCATCATTTTTGAACAGGAGCTTTATCCGTTTTGTGGCATATGAGAATTTCCCTAAGCCCCGGACCTGTCGATTTTGGTCAAAAATGAAAATGTCAAAAGTGCCCCAATTTCTGCTTTAAACTTTAGGTGCTATCCCAAAATGTATCACTAAGGTGATAGAAGTTGATTTTGGAGCATCATTGTTGAACAGGAGCTTCAACCGTTTTGTGGCATATGAGAAATTCCCTAAGCCCCGGACCTGTCGATTTTGGTCAAAAATGAAATTTTCAAAAGTGCCCCAATTTCTGCTTTAAACTTTAGGTACTATCCCAAGATGTATCACTAAGGTGACAGAAGTTGATTCCGGAGCATCATTTTTGAACAGGAGCTTCAACCGTTTTGTGGCATATGAGAAATTCCCTAAGCCCCGGACCTGTCGATTTTGGTCAAAAATGAAAATTTCAAAAGTGCCCCAATTTCTGCTTTAAACTTTAGGTACTATCCCAAAATGTACCACTAAGGTGACAGAAGTTGATTTCGGAGCATCATTTTTGAACAGGAGCTTCATCCGTTTTGTGGCATATGAGAATTTCCCTAAGCCCCGGACCTGTCAATTTTGGTCAAAAATGAAAATGTCAAAAGTGCCCCAATTTCTGCTTTAAACTTTAGGTGCTATCCCAAAATGTATCACTAAGTTAATAGAAGTTGATTTTGGAGCATCATTGTTGAACAGGAGCTTCAACCGTTTTGTGGCATATGAGAAATTCCCTAAGCCCCGGACCTGTCGATTTTGGTAAAAAATGAAAATTTCAAAAGTGCCCCAATTTCTGCTTTAAACTTTAGGTACTATCCCAAGATGTATCACTAAGGTGACAGAAGTTGATTTCGGAGCATCATTTTTGAACAGGAGCTTCAACCGTTTTGTGGCATATGAGAAATTCCCTAAGCCCCGGACCTGTCGATTTTGGTCAAAAATGAAATTTTCAAAAGTGCCCCAATTTCTGCTTTAAACTTTAGGTACTATCCCAAAATGTATCACTAAGTTGACAGAAGTTGATTTTGGAGCATCATTTTTGAACAGGAGCTTCAACCGTTTTGTGGCATATGAGAAATTCCCTAAGCCCCGGACCTGTCGATTTTGGTCAAAAATGAAATTTTCAAAAGTGCCCCAATTTCTGCTTTAAACTTTAGGCACTATCCCAAAATGTATCACTAAGTTGACAGAAGTTGATTTTGGAGCATCATTTTTGAACAGAAGCTTCAACCGTTTTGTGGCATATGAGAAATTCCCTAAGCCCCGGACCTGTCGATTTTGGTCAAAAATTAAAATCTCAAAAGTGCCCCAATTTCTGCTTTAAACTTTAGGTACTATCCCAAAATGTATCACTAAGTTGACATAAGTTGATTTTGGAGCATCATTTTTGAATAGAAGCTTCAACCGTTTTGTGGCATATGAGAAATTCCCTAAGCCCCGGACCTGTCGATTTTGGTCAAAAATGAAAATTTCAAAAGTGCCCCAATTTCTTCTTTAAACTTTAGGTGCTGTCCCAAAATGTATCACTAAGGTGACAGAAGTTGATTTCGGAGCATCATTGTTGAACAGGAGCTTCAACCGTTTTGTGGCATATGAGAAATTCCCTAAGCCCCGGACCTGTCGATTTTGGTCAAAAATGAAAATTTCAAAAGTGCCCCAATTTCTGCTTTAAACTTTAGGTACTATCCCAAGATGTATCACTAAGGTGACAGAAGTTGATTTCGGAGCATCATTTTTGAACAGGAGCTTCAACCGTTTTGTGGCATATGAGAAATTCCCTAAGCCCCGGACCTGTCGATTTTGGTCAAAAATGAAATTTTCAAAAGTGCCCCAATTTCTGCTTTAAACTTTAGGTACTATCCCAAGATGTATCAATAAGGTGACAGAAGTTGATTCCGGAGCATCATTTTTGAACAGGATCTTCAACTGTTTTGTGGCATATGAGAAATTCCCTAAGCCCCGGACCTGTCGATTTTGGTCAAAAATGAAAATTTCAAAAGTGCCCCAATTTCTGCTTTAAACTTTAGGTACTATCCCAAAATGTACCACTAAGGTGACAGAAGTTGATTTCGGAGCATCATTTTTGAACAGGAGCTTCATCCGTTTTGTGGCATATGAGAATTTCCCTAAGCCCCGGACCTGTCGATTTTGGTCAAAAATGAAAATGATAAAAGTGCCCCAATTTCTGCTTTAAACTTTAGGTACTATCCCAAGATGTATCACTAAGGTGACAGAAGTTGATTTCGGAGCATCATTTTTGAACAGGAGCTTCAACCGTTTTGTGGCAAATGAGAAATTCCCTAAGCCCCGGACCTGTCGATTTTGGTCAAAAATGAAATTTTCAAAAGTGCCCCAATTTCTGCTTTAAACTTTAGGTACTATCCCAAAATGTATCACTAAGTTGACATAAGTTGATTTTGGAGCATCATTTTTGAATAGAAGCTTCAACCGTTTTGTGGCATATGAGAAATTCCCTAAGCCCCGGACCTGTCGATTTTGGTCAAAAATGAAAATGATAAAAGTGCCCCAATTTCTGCTTTAAACTTTAGGTACTATCCCAAGATGTATCACTAAGGTGACAGAAGTTGATTTCGGAGCATCATTTTTGAACAGGAGCTTCAACCGTTTTGTGGCATATGAGAAATTCCCTAAGCCCCGGACCTGTCAATTTTGGTCAAAAATTAAAATTTTAAAAGTGCCCCAATTTTTGCTTTAAACTTTAGGTGCTATCCCAAAATGTATCACTAAGGTGACAGAAGTTGATTTTGGAGCATCATTGTTGAACAGGAGCTTCAACCGTTTTGTGGCATATGAGAAATTCCCTAAGCCCCGGACCTGTCGATTTTGGTCAAAAATGAAAATGATAAAAGTGCCCCAATTTCTGCTTTAAACTTTAGGTACTATCCCAAGATGTATCACTAAGGTGACAGAAGTTGATTTCGGAGCATCATTTTTGAACAGGAGCTTCAACCGTTTTGTGGCATATGAGAAATTCCCTAAGCCCCGGACCTGTCAATTTTGGTCAAAAATTAAAATTTTAAAAGTGCCCCAATTTTTGCTTTAAACTTTAGGTGCTATCCCAAAATGTATCACTAAGGTGACAGAAGTTGATTTCGGAGCATCATTTTTGAACAGGAGCTTCAACCGTTTTGTGGCAAATGAGAAATTCCCTAAGCCCCGGACCTGTCGATTTTGGTCAAAAATGAAATTTTCAAAAGTGCCCCAATTTCTGCTTTAAACTTTAGGTACTATCCCAAAATGTATCACTAAGTTGACATAAGTTGATTTTGGAGCATCATTTTTGAATAGAAGCTTCAACCGTTTTGTGGCATATGAGAAATTCCCTAAGCCCCGGACCTGTCGATTTTGGTCAAAAATGAAAATGATAAAAGTGCCCCAATTTCTGCTTTAAACTTTAGGTACTATCCCAAGATGTATCACTAAGGTGACAGAAGTTGATTTCGGAGCATCATTTTTGAACAGGAGCTTCAACCGTTTTGTGGCATATGAGAAATTCCCTAAGCCCCGGACCTGTCAATTTTGGTCAAAAATTAAAATTTTAAAAGTGCCCCAATTTTTGCTTTAAACTTTAGGTGCTATCCCAAAATGTATCACTAAGGTGACAGAAGTTGATTTTGGAGCATCATTGTTGAACAGGAGCTTCAACCGTTTTGTGGCATATGAGAAATTCCCTAAGCCCCGGACCTGTCGATTTTGGTCAAAAATGAATATTTCAAAAGTGCCCCAATTTCTGCTTTAAACTTTAGGTACTATCCCAAGATGTATCACTAAGGTGACAGAAGTTGATTTCGGAGCATCATTTTTGAACAGGAGCTTCAACCGTTTTGTGGCATATGAGAAATTCCCTAAGCCCCGGACCTGTCGATTTTGGTCAAAAATGAAATTTTCAAAAGTGCCCCAATTTCTGCTTTAAACTTTAGGCACTATCCCAAAATGTATCACTAAGTTGACAGAAGTTGATTTTGGAGCATCATTTTTGAACAGAAGCTTCAACCGTTTTGTGGCATATGAGAAATTCCCTAAGCCCCGGACCTGTCGATTTTGGTCAAAAATGAAATTTTCAAAAGTGCCCCAATTTCTGCTTTAAACTTTAGGTACTATCCCAAAATGTATCACTAAGTTGACTTAAGTTGATTTTGGAGCATCATTTTTGAATAGAAGCTTCAACCGTTTTGTGGCATATGAGAAATTCCCTAAGCCCCGGACCTGTCGATTTTGGTCAAAAATGAAAATTTCAAAAGTGCCCCAATTTCTTCTTTAAACTTTAGGTGCTGTCCCAAAATGTATCACTAAGGTGACAGAAGTTGATTTCGGAGCATCATTGTTGAACAGGAGCTTCAACCGTTTTGTGGCATATGAGAAATTCCCTAAGCCCCGGACCTGTCGATTTTGGTCAAAAATGAAAATTTCAAAAGTGCCCCAATTTCTGCTTTAAACTTTAGGTACTATCCCAAGATGTATCACTAAGGTGACAGAAGTTGATTTCGGAGCATCATTTTTGAACAGGAGCTTCAACCGTTTTGTGGCATATGAGAAATTCCCTAAGCCCCGGACCTGTCGATTTTGGTCAAAAATGAAATTTTCAAAAGTGCCCCAATTTCTGCTTTAAACTTTAGGTACTATCCCAAGATGTATCACTAAGGTGACAGAAGTTGATTCCGGAGCATCATTTTTGAACAGGATCTTCAACTGTTTTGTGGCATATGAGAAATTCCCTAAGCCCCGGACCTGTCGATTTTGGTCAAAAATGAAAATTTCAAAAGTGCCCCAATTTCTGCTTTAAACTTTAGGTACTATCCCAAAATGTATCACTAAGGTGACAGAAGTTGATTTCGGAGCATCATCTTTGAACAGGAGCTTCAACCGTTTTGTGGCATATGAGAAATTCCCTAAGCCCCGGACCTGTCGATTTTGGTCAAAAATGAAAATTTCAAAAGTGCCCCAATTTCTGCTTTAAACTTTAGGTACTATCCCAAAATGTATCACTAAGGTGATAGAAGTTGATTTCGGAGCATCATTTTTTAACAGAAGCTTCAACCGTTTTGTGGCATATGAGAAATTCCCTAAGCCCCGGACCTGTCGATTTTGGTCAAAAATAAAAATTTCAAAAGTGCCCCAATTTCTGCTTTAAACTTTAGGTACTATCCCAAAATGTATCACTAAGTTGACATAAGTTGATTTTGGAGCATCATTTTTGAATAGAAGCTTCAACCGTTTTGTGGCATATGAGAAATTCCCTAAGCCCCGGACCTGTCGATTTTGGTCAAAAATGAAAATTTCAAAAGTGCCCCAATTTCTTCTTTAAACTTTAGGTGCTGTCCCAAAATGTATCACTAAGGTGACAGAAGTTGATTTCGGAGCATCATTGTTGAACAGGAGCTTCAACCGTTTTGTGGCATATGAGAAATTCCCTAAGCCCCGGACCTGTCGATTTTGGTCAAAAATGAAAATTTCAAAAGTGCCCCAATTTCTGCTTTAAACTTTAGGTACTATCCCAAGATGTATCACTAAGGTGACAGAAGTTGATTTCGGAGCATCATTTTTGAACAGGAGCTTCAACCGTTTTGTGGCATATGAGAAATTCCCTAAGCCCCGGACCTGTCGATTTTGGTCAAAAATGAAATTTTCAAAAGTGCCCCAATTTCTGCTTTAAACTTTAGGTACTATCCCAAGATGTATCAATAAGGTGACAGAAGTTGATTCCGGAGCATCATTTTTGAACAGGATCTTCAACTGTTTTGTGGCATATGAGAAATTCCCTAAGCCCCGGACCTGTCGATTTTGGTCAAAAATGAAAATTTCAAAAGTGCCCCAATTTCTGCTTTAAACTTTAGGTACTATCCCAAAATGTACCACTAAGGTGACAGAAGTTGATTTCGGAGCATCATTTTTGAACAGGAGCTTCATCCGTTTTGTGGCATATGAGAATTTCCCTAAGCCCCGGACCTGTCGATTTTGGTCAAAAATGAAAATGATAAAAGTGCCCCAATTTCTGCTTTAAACTTTAGGTACTATCCCAAGATGTATCACTAAGGTGACAGAAGTTGATTTCGGAGCATCATTTTTGAACAGGAGCTTCAACCGTTTTGTGGCAAATGAGAAATTCCCTAAGCCCCGGACCTGTCGATTTTGGTCAAAAATGAAATTTTCAAAAGTGCCCCAATTTCTGCTTTAAACTTTAGGTACTATCCCAAAATGTATCACTAAGTTGACATAAGTTGATTTTGGAGCATCATTTTTGAATAGAAGCTTCAACCGTTTTGTGGCATATGAGAAATTCCCTAAGCCCCGGACCTGTCGATTTTGGTCAAAAATGAAAATTTCGAAAGTGCCCCAATTTCTGCTTTAAACTGTAGGTACTATCCCAAGATGTATCACTAAGGTGACAGAAGTTGATTCCGGAGCATCATTTTTGAACAGGATCTTCAACTGTTTTGTGGCATATGAGAAATTCCCTAAGCCCCGGACCTGTCGATTTTGGTCAAAAATGAAAATGATAAAAGTGCCCCAATTTCTGCTTTAAACTTTAGGTACTATCCCAAGATGTATCACTAAGGTGACAGAAGTTGATTTCGGAGCATCATTTTTGAACAGGAGCTTCAACCGTTTTGTGGCATATGAGAAATTCCCTAAGCCCCGGACCTGTCAATTTTGGTCAAAAATTAAAATTTTAAAAGTGCCCCAATTTTTGCTTTAAACTTTAGGTGCTATCCCAAAATGTATCACTAAGGTGACAGAAGTTGATTTTGGAGCATCATTGTTGAACAGGAGCTTCAACCGTTTTGTGGCATATGAGAAATTCCCTAAGCCCCGGACCTGTCGATTTTGGTCAAAAATGAATATTTCAAAAGTGCCCCAATTTCTGCTTTAAACTTTAGGTACTATCCCAAGATGGATCACTAAGGTGACAGAAGTTGATTTCGGAGCATCATTTTTGAACAGGAGCTTCAACCGTTTTGTGGCATATGAGAAATTCCCTAAGCCCCGGACCTGTCGATTTTGGTCAAAAATGAAATTTTCAAAAGTGCCCCAATTTCTGCTTTAAACTTTAGGCACTATCCCAAAATGTATCACTAAGTTGACAGAAGTTGATTTTGGAGCATCATTTTTGAACAGAAGCTTCAACCGTTTTGTGGCATATGAGAAATTCCCTAAGCCCCGGACCTGTCGATTTTGGTCAAAAATGAAATTTTCAAAAGTGCCCCAATTTCTGCTTTAAACTTTAGGTACTATCCCAAAATGTATCACTAAGTTGACATAAGTTGATTTTGGAGCATCATTTTTGAATAGAAGCTTCAACCGTTTTGTGGCATATGAGAAATTCCCTAAGCCCCGGACCTGTCGATTTTGGTCAAAAATGAAAATTTCAAAAGTGCCCCAATTTCTTCTTTAAACTTTAGGTGCTGTCCCAAAATGTATCACTAAGGTGACAGAAGTTGATTTCGGAGCATCATTGTTGAACAGGAGCTTCAACCGTTTTGTGGCATATGAGAAATTCCCTAAGCCCCGGACCTGTCGATTTTGGTCAAAAATGAAAATTTCAAAAGTGCCCCAATTTCTGCTTTAAACTTTAGGTACTATCCCAAGATGTATCACTAAGGTGACAGAAGTTGATTTCGGAGCATCATTTTTGAACAGGAGCTTCAACCGTTTTGTGGCATATGAGAAATTCCCTAAGCCCCGGACCTGTCGATTTTGGTCAAAAATGAAATTTTCAAAAGTGCCCCAATTTCTGCTTTAAACTTTAGGTACTATCCCAAGATGTATCACTAAGGTGACAGAAGTTGATTCCGGAGCATCATTTTTGAACAGGATCTTCAACTGTTTTGTGGCATATGAGAAATTCCCTAAGCCCCGGACCTGTCGATTTTGGTCAAAAATGAAAATTTCAAAAGTGCCCCAATTTCTGCTTTAAACTTTAGGTACTATCCCAAAATGTATCACTAAGGTGACAGAAGTTGATTTCGGAGCATCATCTTTGAACAGGAGCTTCAACCGTTTTGTGGCATATGAGAAATTCCCTAAGCCCCGGACCTGTCGATTTTGGTCAAAAATGAAAATTTCAAAAGTGCCCCAATTTCTGCTTTAAACTTTAGGTACTATCCCAAAATGTATCACTAAGGTGATAGAAGTTGATTTCGGAGCATCATTTTTTAACAGAAGCTTCAACCGTTTTGTGGCATATGAGAAATTCCCTAAGCCCCGGACCTGTCGATTTTGGTCAAAAATAAAAATTTCAAAAGTGCCCCAATTTCTGCTTTAAACTTTAGGTACTATCCCAAAATGTATCACTAAGGTGATAGAAGTTGATTTCGGAGCATCATTTTTGAACAGAAGCTTCAACCGTTTTGTGGCATATGAGAAATTCCCTAAGCCCCGGACCTGTCGATTTTGGTCAAAAATGAAAATGTCAAAAGTGCCCCAATTTCTGCTTTAAACTTTAGGTACTATCCCAAGATGTATCACTAAGGTGACAGAAGTTGATTTCGGAGCATCATTTTTGAACAGGAGCTTCAACCGTTTTGTGGCATATGAAAAATTCCCTAAGCCCCGGACCTGTCAATTTTGGTCAAAAATTAAAATTTTAAAAGTGCCCCAATTTTTGCTTTAAACTTTAGGTGCTATCCCAAAATGTATCACTAAGGTGACAGAAGTTGATTTTGGAGCATCATTGTTGAACAGGAGCTTCAACCGTTTTGTGGCATATGAGAAATTCCCTAAGCCCCGGACCTGTCGATTTTGGTCAAAAATGAAATTTTCAAAAGTGCCCCAATTTCTGCTTTAAACTTTAGGTACTATCCCAAGATGTATCACTAAGGTGACAGAAGTTGATTTCGGAGCATCATTTTTGAACAGGAGCTTCAACCGTTTTGTGGCATATGAGAAATTCCCTAAGCCCCGGACCTGTCGATTTTGGTCAAAAATGAAATTTTCAAAAGTGCCCCAATTTCTGCTTTAAACTTTAGGTACTATCCCAAAATGTATCACTAAGTTGACAGAAGTTGATTTTGGAGCATCATTTTTGAACAGGAGCTTCAACCGTTTTGTGGCATATGAGAAATTCCCTAAGCCCCGGACCTGTCGATTTTGGTCAAAAATGAAATTTTCAAAAGTGCCCCAATTTCTGCTTTAAACTTTAGGCACTATCCCAAAATGTATCACTAAGTTGACAGAAGTTGATTTTGGAGCATCATTTTTGAACAGAAGCTTCAACCGTTTTGTGGCATATGAGAAATTCCCTAAGCCCCGGACCTGTCGATTTTGGTCAAAAATTAAAATCTCAAAAGTGCCCCAATTTCTGCTTTAAACTTTAGGTACTATCCCAAAATGTATCACTAAGTTGACATAAGTTGATTTTGGAGCATCATTTTTGAATAGAAGCTTCAACCGTTTTGTGGCATATGAGAAATTCCCTAAGCCCCGGACCTGTCGATTTTGGTCAAAAATGAAAATTTCAAAAGTGCCCCAATTTCTTCTTTAAACTTTAGGTGCTGTCCCAAAATGTATCACTAAGGTGACAGAAGTTGATTTCGGAGCATCATTGTTGAACAGGAGCTTCAACCGTTTTGTGGCATATGAGAAATTCCCTAAGCCCCGGACCTGTCGATTTTGGTCAAAAATGAAAATTTCAAAAGTGCCCCAATTTCTGCTTTAAACTTTAGGTACTATCCCAAGATGTATCACTAAGGTGACAGAAGTTGATTTCGGAGCATCATTTTTGAACAGGAGCTTCAACCGTTTTGTGGCATATGAGAAATTCCCTAAGCCCCGGACCTGTCGATTTTGGTCAAAAATGAAATTTTCAAAAGTGCCCCAATTTCTGCTTTAAACTTTAGGTACTATCCCAAGATGTATCAATAAGGTGACAGAAGTTGATTCCGGAGCATCATTTTTGAACAGGATCTTCAACTGTTTTGTGGCATATGAGAAATTCCCTAAGCCCCGGACCTGTCGATTTTGGTCAAAAATGAAAATTTCAAAAGTGCCCCAATTTCTGCTTTAAACTTTAGGTACTATCCCAAAATGTACCACTAAGGTGACAGAAGTTGATTTCGGAGCATCATTTTTGAACAGGAGCTTCATCCGTTTTGTGGCATATGAGAATTTCCCTAAGCCCCGGACCTGTCGATTTTGGTCAAAAATGAAAATGATAAAAGTGCCCCAATTTCTGCTTTAAACTTTAGGTACTATCCCAAGATGTATCACTAAGGTGACAGAAGTTGATTTCGGAGCATCATTTTTGAACAGGAGCTTCAACCGTTTTGTGGCAAATGAGAAATTCCCTAAGCCCCGGACCTGTCGATTTTGGTCAAAAATGAAATTTTCAAAAGTGCCCCAATTTCTGCTTTAAACTTTAGGTACTATCCCAAAATGTATCACTAAGTTGACATAAGTTGATTTTGGAGCATCATTTTTGAATAGAAGCTTCAACCGTTTTGTGGCATATGAGAAATTCCCTAAGCCCCGGACCTGTCGATTTTGGTCAAAAATGAAAATTTCGAAAGTGCCCCAATTTCTGCTTTAAACTGTAGATGCTATCCCAAAATGTATCACTAAGGTGACAGAAGTTGATTTTGGAGCATCATTTTTGAACAGAAGCTTCAACCGTTTTGTGGCATATGAGAAATTCCCTAAGCCCCGGACCTGTCGATTTTGGTCAAAAATGAAATTTTCAAAAGTGCCCCAATTTCTGCTTTAAACTTTAGGTACTATCCCAAGATGTATCACTAAGGTGACAGAAGTTGATTCCGGAGCATCATTTTTGAACAGGATCTTCAACTGTTTTGTGGCATATGAGAAATTCCCTAAGCCCCGGACCTGTCGATTTTGGTCAAAAATGAAAATGATAAAAGTGCCCCAATTTCTGCTTTAAACTTTAGGTACTATCCCAAGATGTATCACTAAGGTGACAGAAGTTGATTTCGGAGCATCATTTTTGAACAGGAGCTTCAACCGTTTTGTGGCATATGAGAAATTCCCTAAGCCCCGGACCTGTCAATTTTGGTCAAAAATTAAAATTTTAAAAGTGCCCCAATTTTTGCTTTAAACTTTAGGTGCTATCCCAAAATGTATCACTAAGGTGACAGAAGTTGATTTTGGAGCATCATTGTTGAACAGGAGCTTCAACCGTTTTGTGGCATATGAGAAATTCCCTAAGCCCCGGACCTGTCGATTTTGGTCAAAAATGAATATTTCAAAAGTGCCCCAATTTCTGCTTTAAACTTTAGGTACTATCCCAAGATGTATCACTAAGGTGACAGAAGTTGATTTCGGAGCATCATTTTTGAACAGGAGCTTCAACCGTTTTGTGGCATATGAGAAATTCCCTAAGCCCCGGACCTGTCGATTTTGGTCAAAAATGAAATTTTCAAAAGTGCCCCAATTTCTGCTTTAAACTTTAGGCACTATCCCAAAATGTATCACTAAGTTGACAGAAGTTGATTTTGGAGCATCATTTTTGAACAGAAGCTTCAACCGTTTTGTGGCATATGAGAAATTCCCTAAGCCTCGGACCTGTCGATTTTGGTCAAAAATGAAATTTTCAAAAGTGCCCCAATTTCTGCTTTAAACTTTAGGTACTATCCCAAAATGTATCACTAAGTTGACATAAGTTGATTTTGGAGCATCATTTTTGAATAGAAGCTTCAACCGTTTTGTGGCATATGAGAAATTCCCTAAGCCCCGGACCTGTCGATTTTGGTCAAAAATGAAAATTTCAAAAGTGCCCCAATTTCTTCTTTAAACTTTAGGTGCTGTCCCAAAATGTATCACTAAGGTGACAGAAGTTGATTTCGGAGCATCATTGTTGAACAGGAGCTTCAACCGTTTTGTGGCATATGAGAAATTCCCTAAGCCCCGGACCTGTCGATTTTGGTCAAAAATGAAATTTTCAAAAGTGCCCCAATTTCTGCTTTAAACTTTAGGTACTATCCCAAGATGTATCACTAAGGTGACAGAAGTTGATTCCGGAGCATCATTTTTGAACAGGATCTTCAACTGTTTTGTGGCATATGAGAAATTCCCTAAGCCCCGGACCTGTCGATTTTGGTCAAAAATGAAAATTTCAAAAGTGCCCCAATTTCTGCTTTAAACTTTAGGTACTATCCCAAAATGTATCACTAAGGTGACAGAAGTTGATTTCGGAGCATCATCTTTGAACAGGAGCTTCAACCGTTTTGTGGCATATGAGAAATTCCCTAAGCCCCGGACCTGTCGATTTTGGTCAAAAATAAAAATTTCAAAAGTGCCCCAATTTCTGCTTTAAACTTTAGGTACTATCCCAAAATGTATCACTAAGTTGACATAAGTTGATTTTGGAGCATCATTTTTGAATAGAAGCTTCAACCGTTTTGTGGCATATGAGAAATTCCCTAAGCCCCGGACCTGTCGATTTTGGTCAAAAATGAAAATTTCAAAAGTGCCCCAATTTCTTCTTTAAACTTTAGGTGCTGTCCCAAAATGTATTACTAAGGTGACAGAAGTTGATTTCGGAGCATCATTGTTGAACAGGAGCTTCAACCGTTTTGTGGCATATGAGAAATTCCCTAAGCCCCGGACCTGTCGATTTTGGTCAAAAATTAAAATTTCAAAAGTGCCCCAATTTCTGCTTTAAACTTTAGGTACTATCCCAAGATGTATCACTAAGGTGACAGAAGTTGATTTCGGAGCATCATTTTTGAACAGGAGCTTCAACCGTTTTGTGGCATATGAGAAATTCCCTAAGCCCCGGACCTGTCGATTTTGGTCAAAAATGAAATTTTCAAAAGTGCCCCAATTTCTGCTTTAAACTTTAGGTACTATCCCAAGATGTATCAATAAGGTGACAGAAGTTGATTCCGGAGCATCATTTTTGAACAGGATCTTCAACTGTTTTGTGGCATATGAGAAATTCCCTAAGCCCCGGACCTGTCGATTTTGGTCAAAAATGAAAATTTCAAAAGTGCCCCAATTTCTGCTTTAAACTTTAGGTACTATCCCAAAATGTACCACTAAGGTGACAGAAGTTGATTTCGGAGCATCATTTTTGAACAGGAGCTTCATCCGTTTTGTGGCATATGAGAATTTCCCTAAGCCCCGGACCTGTCGATTTTGGTCAAAAATGAAAATGATAAAAGTGCCCCAATTTCTGCTTTAAACTTTAGGTACTATCCCAAGATGTATCACTAAGGTGACAGAAGTTGATTTCGGAGCATCATTTTTGAACAGGAGCTTCAACCGTTTTGTGGCAAATGAGAAATTCCCTAAGCCCCGGACCTGTCGATTTTGGTCAAAAATGAAATTTTCAAAAGTGCCCCAATTTCTGCTTTAAACTTTAGGTACTATCCCAAAATGTATCACTAAGTTGACATAAGTTGATTTTGGAGCATCATTTTTGAATAGAAGCTTCAACCGTTTTGTGGCATATGAGAAATTCCCTAAGCCCCGGACCTGTCGATTTTGGTCAAAAATGAAAATTTCGAAAGTGCCCCAATTTCTGCTTTAAACTGTAGATGCTATCCCAAAATGTATCACTAAGGTGACAGAAGTTGATTTTGGAGCATCATTTTTGAACAGAAGCTTCAACCGTTTTGTGGCATATGAGAAATTCCCTAAGCCCCGGACCTGTCGATTTTGGTCAAAAATGAAATTTTCAAAAGTGCCCCAATTTCTGCTTTAAACTTTAGGTACTATCCCAAGATGTATCACTAAGGTGACAGAAGTTGATTCCGGAGCATCATTTTTGAACAGGATCTTCAACTGTTTTGTGGCATATGAGAAATTCCCTAAGCCCCGGACCTGTCGATTTTGGTCAAAAATGAAAATGATAAAAGTGCCCCAATTTCTGCTTTAAACTTTAGGTACTATCCCAAGATGTATCACTAAGGTGACAGAAGTTGATTTCGGAGCATCATTTTTGAACAGGAGCTTCAACCGTTTTGTGGCATATGAGAAATTCCCTAAGCCCCGGACCTGTCAATTTTGGTCAAAAATTAAAATTTTAAAAGTGCCCCAATTTTTGCTTTAAACTTTAGGTGCTATCCCAAAATGTATCACTAAGGTGACAGAAGTTGATTTTGGAGCATCATTGTTGAACAGGAGCTTCAACCGTTTTGTGGCATATGAGAAATTCCCTAAGCCCCGGACCTGTCGATTTTGGTCAAAAATGAATATTTCAAAAGTGCCCCAATTTCTGCTTTAAACTTTAGGTACTATCCCAAGATGGATCACTAAGGTGACAGAAGTTGATTTCGGAGCATCATTTTTGAACAGGAGCTTCAACCGTTTTGTGGCATATGAGAAATTCCCTAAGCCCCGGACCTGTCGATTTTGGTCAAAAATGAGATTTTCAAAAGTGCCCCAATTTCTGCTTTAAACTTTAGGCACTATCCCAAAATGTATCACTAAGTTGACAGAAGTTGATTTTGGAGCATCATTTTTGAACAGAAGCTTCAACCGTTTTGTGGCATATGAGAAATTCCCTAAGCCCCGGACCTGTCGATTTTGGTCAAAAATGAAATTTTCAAAAGTGCCCCAATTTCTGCTTTAAACTTTATATACTATCCCAAAATGTATCACTAAGTTGACATAAGTTGATTTTGGAGCATCATTTTTGAATAGAAGCTTCAACCGTTTTGTGGCATATGAGAAATTCCCTAAGCCCCGGACCTGTCGATTTTGGTCAAAAATGAAAATTTCAAAAGTGCCCCAATTTCTTCTTTAAACTTTAGGTGCTGTCCCAAAATGTATCACTAAGGTGACAGAAGTTGATTTCGGAGCATCATTGTTGAACAGGAGCTTCAACCGTTTTGTGGCATATGAGAAATTCCCTAAGCCCCGGACCTGTCGATTTTGGTCAAAAATGAAAATTTCAAAAGTGCCCCAATTTCTGCTTTAAACTTTAGGTACTATCCCAAGATGTATCACTAAGGTGACAGAAGTTGATTTCGGAGCATCATTTTTGAACAGGAGCTTCAACCGTTTTGTGGCATATGAGAAATTCCCTAAGCCCCGGACCTGTCGATTTTGGTCAAAAATGAAATTTTCAAAAGTGCCCCAATTTCTGCTTTAAACTTTAGGTACTATCCCAAGATGTATCACTAAGGTGACAGAAGTTGATTCCGGAGCATCATTTTTGAACAGGATCTTCAACTGTTTTGTGGCATATGAGAAATTCCCTAAGCCCCGGACCTGTCGATTTTGGTCAAAAATGAAAATTTCAAAAGTGCCCCAATTTCTGCTTTAAACTTTAGGTACTATCCCAAAATGTATCACTAAGGTGACAGAAGTTGATTTCGGAGCATCATCTTTGAACAGGAGCTTCAACCGTTTTGTGGCATATGAGAAATTCCCTAAGCCCCGGACCTGTCGATTTTGGTCAAAAATGAAAATTTCAAAAGTGCCCCAATTTCTGCTTTAAACTTTAGGTACTATCCCAAAATGTATCACTAAGGTGATAGAAGTTGATTTCGGAGCATCATTTTTTAACAGAAGCTTCAACCGTTTTGTGGCATATGAGAAATTCCCTAAGCCCCGGACCTGTCGATTTTGGTCAAAAATAAAAATTTCAAAAGTGCCCCAATTTCTGCTTTAAACTTTAGGTACTATCCCAAAATGTATCACTAAGGTGATAGAAGTTGATTTCGGAGCATCATTTTTGAACAGAAGCTTCAACCGTTTTGTGGCATATGAGAAATTCCCTAAGCCCCGGACCTGTCGATTTTGGTCAAAAATGAAAATGTCAAAAGTGCCCCAATTTCTGCTTTAAACTTTAGGTACTATCCCAAGATGTATCACTAAGGTGACAGAAGTTGATTTCGGAGCATCATTTTTGAACAGGAGCTTCAACCGTTTTGTGGCATATGAAAAATTCCCTAAGCCCCGGACCTGTCAATTTTGGTCAAAAATTAAAATTTTAAAAGTGCCCCAATTTTTGCTTTAAACTTTAGGTGCTATCCCAAAATGTATCACTAAGGTGACAGAAGTTGATTTTGGAGCATCATTGTTGAACAGGAGCTTCAACCGTTTTGTGGCATATGAGAAATTCCCTAAGCCCCGGACCTGTCGATTTTGGTCAAAAATGAAATTTTCAAAAGTGCCCCAATTTCTGCTTTAAACTTTAGGTACTATCCCAAGATGTATCACTAAGGTGACAGAAGTTGATTTCGGAGCATCATTTTTGAACAGGAGCTTCAACCGTTTTGTGGCATATGAGAAATTCCCTAAGCCCCGGACCTGTCGATTTTGGTCAAAAATGAAAATTTCAAAAGTGCCCCAATTTCTGCTTTAAACTTTAGGTACTATCCCAAGATGTATCACTAAGGTGACAGAAGTTGATTCCGGAGCATCATTTTTGAACAGGATCTTCAACTGTTTTGAGGCATATGAGAAATTCCCTAAGCCCCGGACCTGTCGATTTTGGTCAAAAATGAAAATTTCAAAAGTGCCCCAATTTCTGCTTTAAACTTTAGGTACTATCCCAAAATGTATCACTAAGGTGACAGAAGTTGATTTCGGAGCATCATTTTTGAACAGGAGCTTCATCCGTTTTGTGGCATATGAGAATTTCCCTAAGCCCCGGACCTGTCGATTTTGGTCAAAAATGAAAATGATAAAAGTGCCCCAATTTCTGCTTTAAACTTTAGGTACTATCCCAAGATGTATCACTAAGGTGACAGAAGTTGATTTCGGAGCATCATTTTTGAACAGGATCTTCAACTGTTTTGTGGCATATGAGAAATTCCCTAAGCCCCAGACCTGTCGATTTTGGTCAAAAATGAAAATTTCAAAAGTGCCCCAATTTCTGCTTTAAACTTTAGGTACTATCCCAAAATGTATCACTAAGGTGACAGAAGTTGATTTCGGAGCATCATTTTTGAACAGGAGCTTCAACCGTTTTGTGGCATATGAGAAATTCCCTAAGCCCCGGACCTGTCGATTTTGGTCAAAAATGAAAATTTAAAAAGTGCCCCAATTTCTGCTTTAAACTTTAGGTACTATCCCAAGATGTATCAATAAGGTGACAGAAGTTGATTCCGGAGCATCATTTTTGAACAGAAGCTTCAACCGTTTTGTGGCATATGAGAAATTCCCTAAGCCCCGGACCTGTCGATTTTGGTCAAAAATGAAATTTTCAAAAGTGCCCCAATTTCTGCTTTAAACTTTAGGTACTATCCCAAGATGTATCACTAAGGTGACAGAAGTTGATTTCAGAGCATCATTTTTGAACAGGAGCTTCAACCGTTTTGTGGCATATGAGAAATTCCCTAAGCCCCGGACCTGTCGATTTTGGTCAAAAATGAAATTTTCAAAAGTGCCCCAATTTCTGCTTTAAACTTTAGGTACTATCCCAAAATGTATCACTAAGTTGACAGAAGTTGATTTTGGAGCATCATTTTTGAACAGATGCTTCAACTGTTTTGTGGCATATGAGAAATTCCCTAAGCCCCGGACCTGTCGATTTTGGTCAAAAATGAAATTTTCAAAAGTGCCCCAATTTCTGCTTTAAACTTTAGGTACTATCCCAAAATGTATCACTAAGTTGACATAAGTTGATTTTGGAGCATCATTTTTGAATAGAAGCTTCAACCGTTTTGTGGCATATGAGAAATTCCCTAAGCCCCGGACCTGTCGATTTTGGTCAAAAATGAAAATTTCGAAAGTGCCCCAATTTCTGCTTTAAACTGTAGATGCTATCCCAAAATGTATCACTAAGGTGACAGAAGTTGATTTTGGAGCATCATTTTTGAACAGAAGCTTCAACCGTTTTGTGGCATATGAGAAATTTCCTAAGCCCCGGACCTGTCGATTTTGGTCAAAAATGAAAATTTCAAAAGTTCCCCAATTTCTGCTTTAAACTTTAGGTGCTATCCCAAAATGTATCACTAAGGTGACAGAGGTTGATTTCGGAGCATCATTTTTGAACAGGAGCTTCAACCGTTTTGTGGCATATGAGAATTTCCCTAAGCCCCGGACCTGTCGATTTTGGTCAAAAATGAAAATTTCAAAACTGCCCCAATTTCTGCTTTAAACTTTAGGTACTATCCCAAAATGTATCACTAAGGTGACAGAAGTTGATTTCGGAGCATCATCTTTGAACAGGAGCTTCAACCGTTTTGTGGCATATGAGAAATTCCCTAAGCCCCGGACCTGTCGATTTTGGTCAAAAATGAAAATTTCAAAAGTGCCCCAATTTCTGCTTTAAACTTTAGGTACTATCCCAAAATGTATCACTAAGGTGATAGAAGTTGATTTCGGAGCATCATTTTTTAACAGAAGCTTCAACCGTTTTGTGGCATATGAGAAATTCCCTAAGCCCCGGACCTGTCGATTTTGGTCAAAAATAAAAATTTCAAAAGTGCCCCAATTTCTGCTTTAAACTTTAGGTACTATCCCAAAATGTATCACTAAGGTGATAGAAGTTGATTTCGGAGCATCATTTTTGAACAGAAGCTTCAACCGTTTTGTGGCATATGAGAAATTCCCTAAGCCCCGGACCTGTCGATTTTGGTCAAAAATGAAATTTTCAAAAGTGCCCCAATTTCTGCTTTAAACTTTAGGTACTATCCCAAGATGTATCACTAAGGTGACAGAAGTTGATTTCGGAGCATCATTTTTGAACAGGAGCTTCAACCGTTTTGTGGCATATGAGAAATTCCCTAAGCCCCGGACCTGTCGATTTTGGTCAAAAATGAAATTTTCAAAAGTGCCCCAATTTCTGCTTTAAACTTTAGGTACTATCCCAAGATGTATCACTAAGGTGACAGAAGTTGATTCCGGAGCATCATTTTTGAACAGGAGCTTCAACCGTTTTGTGGCATATGAGAAATTCCCTAAGCCCCGGACCTGTCGATTTTGGTCAAAAATGAAAATTTCAAAAGTGCCCCAATTTCTGCTTTAAACTTTAGGTACTATCCCAAAATGTACCACTAAGGTGACAGAAGTTGATTTCGGAGCATCATTTTTGAACAGGAGCTTTATCCGTTTTGTGGCATATGAGAATTTCCCTAAGCCCCGGACCTGTCGATTTTGGTCAAAAATGAAAATGTCAAAAGTGCCCCAATTTCTGCTTTAAACTTTAGGTGCTATCCCAAAATGTATCACTAAGGTGATAGAAGTTGATTTTGGAGCATCATTGTTGAACAGGAGCTTCAACCGTTTTGTGGCATATGAGAAATTCCCTAAGCCCCGGACCTGTCGATTTTGGTCAAAAATGAAAATTTCAAAAGTGCCCCAATTTCTGCTTTAAACTTTAGGTACTATCCCAAGATGTATCACTAAGGTGACAGAAGTTGATTTCGGAGCATCATTTTTGAACAGGAGCTTCAACCGTTTTGTGGCATATGAGAAATTCCCTAAGCCCCGAACCTGTCGATTTTGGTCAAAAATGAAAATTTCAAAAGTGCCCCAATTTCTGCTTTAAACTTTAGGTACTATCCCAAAATGTACCACTAAGGTGACAGAAGTTGATTTCGGAGCATCATTTTTGAACAGGAGCTTTATCCGTTTTGTGGCATATGAGGATTTCCCTAAGCCCCGGACCTGTCGATTTTGGTCAAAAATGAAAATGTCAAAAGTGCCCCAATTTCTGCTTTAAACTTTAGGTGCTATCCCAAAATGTATCACTAAGGTGATAGAAGTTGATTTTGGAGCATCATTGTTGAACAGGAGCTTCAACCGTTTTGTGGCATATGAGAAATTCCCTAAGCCCCGGACCTGTCGATTTTGGTCAAAAATGGAAATTTCAAAAGTGCCCCAATTTCTGCTTTAAACTTTAGGTACTATCCCAAGATGTATCACTAAGGTGACAGAAGTTGATTTCGGAGCAACATTTTTGAACAGGAGCTTCAACCGTTTTGTGGCATATGAGAAATTCCCTAAGCCCCGAACCTGTCAATTTTGGTCAAAAATTAAAATTTTAAAAGTGCCCCAATTTTTGCTTTAAACTTTAGGTGCTATCCCAAAATGTATCACTAAGGTGACAGAAGTTGATTTTGGAGCATCATTGTTGAACAGGAGCTTCAACCGTTTTGTGGCATATGAGAAATTCCCTAAGCCCCGGACCTGTCGATTTTGGTCAAAAATGAATATTTCAAAAGTGCCCCAATTTCTGCTTTAAACTTTAGGTACTATACCAAGATGTATCACTAAGGTGACAGAAGTTGATTTCGGAGCATCATTTTTTAACAGGAGCTTCAACCGTTTTGTGGCATATGAGAAATTCCCTAAGCCCCGGACCTGTCGATTTTGGTCAAAAATGAAATTTTCAAAAGTGCCCCAATTTCTGCTTTAAACTTTAGGCACTATCCCAAAATGTATCACTAAGTTGACAGAAGTTGATTTTGGAGCATCATTTTTGAACAGAAGCTTCAACCGTTTTGTGGCATATGAGAAATTCCCTAAGCCCCGGACCTGTCGATTTTGGTCAAAAATGAAATTTTCAAAAGTGCCCCAATTTCTGCTTTAAACTTTAGGTACTATCCCAAAATGTATCACTAAGTTGACATAAGTTGATTTTGGAGCATCATTTTTGAATAGAAGCTTCAACCGTTTTGTGGCATATGAGAAATTCCCTAAGCCCCGGACCTGTCGATTTTGGTCAAAAATGAAAATTTCAAAAGTGCCCCAATTTCTTCTTTAAACTTTAGGTGCTGTCCCAAAATGTATCACTAAGGTGACAGAAGTTGATTTCGGAGCATCATTGTTGAACAGGAGCTTCAACCGTTTTGTGGCATATGAGAAATTCCCTAAGCCCCGGACCTGTCGATTTTGGTCAAAAATGAAATTTTCAAAAGTGCCCCAATTTCTGCTTTAAACTTTAGGTACTATCCCAAGATGTATCAATAAGGTGACAGAAGTTGATTCCGGAGCATCATTTTTGAACAGGATCTTCAACTGTTTTGTGGCATATGAGAAATTCCCTAAGCCCCGGACCTGTCGATTTTGGTCAAAAATGAAAATTTCAAAAGTGCCCCAATTTCTGCTTTAAACTTTAGGTACTATCCCAAAATGTACCACTAAGGTGACAGAAGTTGATTTCGGAGCATCATTTTTGAACAGGAGCTTCATCCGTTTTGTGGCATATGAGAATTTCCCTAAGCCCCGGACCTGTCGATTTTGGTCAAAAATGAAAATGATAAAAGTGCCCCAATTTCTGCTTTAAACTTTAGGTACTATCCCAAGATGTATCACTAAGGTGACAGAAGTTGATTTCGGAGCATCATTTTTGAACAGGAGCTTCAACCGTTTTGTGGCAAATGAGAAATTCCCTAAGCCCCGGACCTGTCGATTTTGGTCAAAAATGAAATTTTCAAAAGTGCCCCAATTTCTGCTTTAAACTTTAGGTACTATCCCAAAATGTATCACTAAGTTGACATAAGTTGATTTTGGAGCATCATTTTTGAATAGAAGCTTCAACCGTTTTGTGGCATATGAGAAATTCCCTAAGCCCCGGACCTGTCGATTTTGGTCAAAAATGAAAATTTCGAAAGTGCCCCAATTTCTGCTTTATACTGTAGATGCTATCCCAAAATGTATCACTAAGGTGACAGAAGTTGATTTTGGAGCATCATTTTTGAACAGAAGCTTCAACCGTTTTGTGGCATATGAGAAATTCCCTAAGCCCCGGACCTGTCGATTTTGGTCAAAAATGAAATTTTCAAAAGTGCCCCAATTTCTGCTTTAAACTTTAGGTACTATCCCAAGATGTATCACTAAGGTGACAGAAGTTGATTCCGGAGCATCATTTTTGAACAGGATCTTCAACTGTTTTGTGGCATATGAGAAATTCCCTAAGCCCCGGACCTGTCGATTTTGGTCAAAAATGAAAATGATAAAAGTGCCCCAATTTCTGCTTTAAACTTTAGGTACTATCCCAAGATGTATCACTAAGGTGACAGAAGTTGATTTCGGAGCATCATTTTTGAACAGGAGCTTCAACCGTTTTGTGGCATATGAGAAATTCCCTAAGCCCCGGACCTGTCAATTTTGGTCAAAAATTAAAATTTTAAAAGTGCCCCAATTTTTGCTTTAAACTTTAGGTGCTATCCCAAAATGTATCACTAAGGTGACAGAAGTTGATTTTGGAGCATCATTGTTGAACAGGAGCTTCAACCGTTTTGTGGCATATGAGAAATTCCCTAAGCCCCGGACCTGTCGATTTTGGTCAAAAATGAATATTTCAAAAGTGCCCCAATTTCTGCTTTAAACTTTAGGTACTATCCCAAAATGTATCACTAAGGTGACAGAAGTTGATTTCGGAGCATCATTTTTGAACAGGAGCTTCAACCGTTTTGTGGCATATGAGAAATTCCCTAAGCCCCGGACCTGTCGATTTTGGTCAAAAATGAAAATTTAAAAAGTGCCCCAATTTCTGCTTTAAACTTTAGGTACTATCCCAAGATGTATCAATAAGGTGACAGAAGTTGATTCCGGAGCATCATTTTTGAACAGAAGCTTCAACCGTTTTGTGGCATATGAGAAATTCCCTAAGCCCCGGACCTGTCGATTTTGGTCAAAAATGAAATTTTCAAAAGTGCCCCAATTTCTGCTTTAAACTTTAGGTACTATCCCAAGATGTATCACTAAGGTGACAGAAGTTGATTTCAGAGCATCATTTTTGAACAGGAGCTTCAACCGTTTTGTGGCATATGAGAAATTCCCTAAGCCCCGGACCTGTCGATTTTGGTCAAAAATGAAATTTTCAAAAGTGCCCCAATTTCTGCTTTAAACTTTAGGTACTATCCCAAAATGTATCACTAAGTTGACAGAAGTTGATTTTGGAGCATCATTTTTGAACAGATGCTTCAACTGTTTTGTGGCATATGAGAAATTCCCTAAGCCCCGGACCTGTCGATTTTGGTCAAAAATGAAATTTTCAAAAGTGCCCCAATTTCTGCTTTAAACTTTAGGTACTATCCCAAAATGTATCACTAAGTTGACATAAGTTGATTTTGGAGCATCATTTTTGAATAGAAGCTTCAACCGTTTTGTGGCATATGAGAAATTCCCTAAGCCCCGGACCTGTCGATTTTGGTCAAAAATGAAAATTTCGAAAGTGCCCCAATTTCTGCTTTAAACTGTAGATGCTATCCCAAAATGTATCACTAAGGTGACAGAAGTTGATTTTGGAGCATCATTTTTGAACAGAAGCTTCAACCGTTTTGTGGCATATGAGAAATTTCCTAAGCCCCGGACCTGTCGATTTTGGTCAAAAATGAAAATTTCAAAAGTTCCCCAATTTCTGCTTTAAACTTTAGGTGCTATCCCAAAATGTATCACTAAGGTGACAGAGGTTGATTTCGGAGCATCATTTTTGAACAGGAGCTTCAACCGTTTTGTGGCATATGAGAAATTCCCTAAGCCCCGGACCTGTCGATTTTGGTCAAAAATGAAAATTTAAAAAGTGCCCCAATTTCTGCTTTAAACTTTAGGTACTATCCCAAGATGTATCAATAAGGTGACAGAAGTTGATTCCGGAGCATCATTTTTGAACAGAAGCTTCAACCGTTTTGTGGCATATGAGAAATTCCCTAAGCCCTGGACCTGTCGATTTTGGTCAAAAATGAAATTTTCAAAAGTGCCCCAATTTCTGCTTTAAACTTTAGGTACTATCCCAAGATGTATCACTAAGGTGACAGAAGTTGATTTCAGAGCATCATTTTTGAACAGGAGCTTCAACCGTTTTGTGGCATATGAGAAATTCCCTAAGCCCCGGACCTGTCGATTTTGGTCAAAAAATAATTTTTCAAAAGTGCCCCAATTTCTGCTTTAAACTTTAGGTGCTATCCCAAAATGTATCACTAAGGTGATAGAAGTTGATTTTGGAGCATCATTGTTGAACAGGAGCTTCAACCGTTTTGTGGCATATGAGAAATTCCCTAAGCCCCGGACCTGTCGATTTTGGTAAAAAATGAAAATTTCAAAAGTGCCCCAATTTCTGCTTTAAACTTTAGGTACTATCCCAAAATGTATCACTAAGTTGACAGAAGTTGATTTTGGAGCATCATTTTTGAACAGGAGCTTCATCCGTTTTGTGGCATATGAGAATTTCCCTAAGCCCCGGACCTGTCGATTTTGGTCAAAAATGAAAATGTCAAAAGTGCCCCAATTTCTGCTTTAAACTTTAGGTGCTATCCCAAAATGTATCACTAAGGTGATAGAAGTTGATTTTGGAGCATCATTGTTGAACAAGAGCTTCAACCGTTTTGTGGCATATGAGAAATTCCCTAAGCCCCGGACCTGTCGATTTTGGTAAAAAATGAAAATTTCAAAAGTGCCCCAATTTCTGCTTTAAACTTTAGGTACTATCCCAAGATGTATCACTAAGGTGACAGAAGTTGATTTCGGAGCATCATTTTTGAACAGGAGCTTCAACCGTTTTGTGGCATATGAAAAATTCCCTAAGCCCCGGACCTGTCAATTTTGGTCAAAAATTTAAATTTTAAAAGTGCCCCAATTTTTGCTTTAAACTTTAGGTGCTATCCCAAAATGTATCACTAAGGTGACAGAAGTTGATTTTGGAGCATCATTGTTGAACAGGAGCTTCAACCGTTTTGTGGCATATGAGAAATTCCCTAAGCCCCGGACCTGTCGATTTTGGTCAAAAATGAAAATTTCAAAAGTGCTCCAATTTCTGCTTTAAACTTTAGGTACTATCCCAAAATGTATCACAAAGTTGACATAAGTTGATTTTGGAGCATCATTTTTGAATAGAAGCTTCAACCGTTTTGTGGCATATGAGAAATTCCCTAAGCCCCGGACCTGTCGATTTTGGTCAAAAATGAAAATTTCGAAAGTGCCCCAATTTCTGCTTTAAACTGTAGATGCTATCCCAAAATGTATCACTAAGGTGACATAAGTTGATTTTGGAGCATCATTTTTGAATAGAAGCTTCAACCGTTTTGTGGCATATGAGAAATTCCCTAAGCCCCGGACCTGTCGATTTTGGTCAAAAATGAAAATTTCAAAAGTGCCCCAATTTCTGCTTTAAACTTTAGGTACTATCCCAAGATGTATCACTAAGGTGACAGAAGTTGATTTCGGAGCATCATTTTTGAACCGGAGCTTCAACCGTTTTGTGGCATATGAGAAATTCCCTAAGCCCCGGACCTGTCGATTTTGGTCGAAAATGAAATTTTCAAAAGTGCCCCAATTTCTGCTTTAAACTTTAGGTACTATCCCAAGATGTATCACTAAGGAGACAGAAGTTGATTTCGGAGCATCATTTTTGAACAGGAGCTTCAACCGTTTTGTGGCATATGAGAAATTCCCTAAGCCCCGGACCTGTCGATTTTGGTCAAAAATGAAATTTTCAAAAGTGCCCCAATTTCTGCTTTAAACTTTAGGTACTATCCCAAGATGTATCACTAAGGTGACAGAAGTTGATTCCGGAGCATCATTTTTGAACAGGAGCTTCAACCGTTTTGTGGCATATGAGAAATTCCCTAAGCCCCGGACCTGTCGATTTTGGTAAAAAATGAAATTTTCAAAAGTGCCCCAATTTCTGCTTTAAACTTTAGGTACTATCCCAAGATGTATCACTAAGGTGACAGAAGTTGATTCCGGAGCATCATTTTTGAACAGGAGCTTCAACCGTTTTGTGGCATATGAGAAATTCCCTAAGCCCCGGACCTGTCGATTTTGGTCAAAAATGAAAATTTCAAAAGTGCCCCAATTTCTGCTTTAAACTTTAGGTACTATCCCAAAATGTACCACTAAGGTGACAGAAGTTGATTTCGGAGCATCATTTTTGAACAGGAGCTTTATCCGTTTTGTGGCATATGAGAATTTCCCTAAGCCCCGGACCTGTCGATTTTGGTCAAAAATGAAAATGTCAAAAGTGCCCCAATTTCTGCTTTAAACTTTAGGTGCTATCCCAAAATGTATCACTAAGGTGATAGAAGTTGATTTTGGAGCATCATTGTTGAACAGGAGCTTCAACCGTTTTGTGGCATATGAGAAATTCCCTAAGCCCCGGACCTGTCGATTTTGGTCAAAAATGAAAATTTCAAAAGTGCCCCAATTTCTGCTTTAAACTTTAGGTACTATCCCAAGATGTATCACTAAGGTGACAGAAGTTGATTTCGGAGCATCATTTTTGAACAGGAGCTTCAACCGTTTTGTGGCATATGAGAAATTCCCTAAGCCCCGAACCTGTCAATTTTGGTCAAAAATTAAAATTTTAAAAGTGCCCCAATTTTTGTTTTAACTTTAGGTGCTATCCCAAAATGTATCACTAAGGTGACAGAAGTTGATTTTGGAGCATCATTGTTGAACAGGAGCTTCAACCGTTTTGTGGCATATGAGAAATTCCCTAAGCCCCGGACCTGTCGATTTTGGTCAAAAATGAATATTTCAAAAGTGCCCCAATTTCTGCTTTAAACTTTAGGTACTATCCCAAGATGTATCACTAAGGTGACAGAAGTTGATTTCGGAGCATCATTTTTTAACAGGAGCTTCAACCGTTTTGTGGCATATGAGAAATTCCCTAAGCCCCGGACCTGTCGATTTTGGTCAAAAATGAAATTTTCAAAAGTGCCCCAATTTCTGCTTTAAACTTTAGGCACTATCCCAAAATGTATCACTAAGTTGACAGAAGTTGATTTTGGAGCATCATTTTTGAACAGAAGCTTCAACCGTTTTGTGGCATATGAGAAATTCCCTAAGCCCCGGACCTGTCGATTTTGGTCAAAAATGAAATTTTCAAAAGTGCCCCAATTTCTGCTTTAAACTTTAGGTACTATCCCAAAATGTATCACTAAGTTGACATAAGTTGATTTTGGAGCATCATGTTTGAATAGAAGCTTCAACCGTTTTGTGGCATATGAGAAATTCCCTAAGCCCCGGACCTGTCGATTTTGGTCAAAAATGAAAATTTCAAAAGTGCCCCAATTTCTTCTTTAAACTTTAGGTGCTGTCCCAAAATGTATCACTAAGGTGACAGAAGTTGATTTCGGAGCATCATTGTTGAACAGGAGCTTCAACCGTTTTGTGGCATATGAGAAATTCCCTAAGCCCCGGACCTGTCGATTTTGGTCAAAAATGAAATTTTCAAAAGTGCCCCAATTTCTGCTTTAAACTTTAGGTACTATCCCAAGATGTATCAATAAGGTGACAGAAGTTGATTCCGGAGCATCATTTTTGAACAGGATCTTCAACTGTTTTGTGGCATATGAGAAATTCCCTAAGCCCCGGACCTGTCGATTTTGGTCAAAAATGAAAATTTCAAAAGTGCCCCAATTTCTGCTTTAAACTTTAGGTACTATCCCAAAATGTACCACTAAGGTGACAGAAGTTGATTTCGGAGCATCATTTTTGAACAGGAGCTTCATCCGTTTTGTGGCATATGAGAATTTCCCTAAGCCCCGGACCTGTCGATTTTGGTCAAAAATGAAAATGATAAAAGTGCCCCAATTTCTGCTTTAAACTTTAGGTACTATCCCAAGATGTATCACTAAGGTGACAGAAGTTGATTTCGGAGCATCATTTTTGAACAGGAGCTTCAACCGTTTTGTGGCAAATGAGAAATTCCCTAAGCCCCGGACCTGTCGATTTTGGTCAAAAATGAAATTTTCAAAAGTGCCCCAATTTCTGCTTTAAACTTTAGGTACTATCCCAAAATGTATCACTAAGTTGACAGAAGTTGATTTTGGAGCATCATTTTTGAACAGAAGCTTCAACCGTTTTGTGGCATATGAGAAATTCCCTAAGCCCCGGACCTGTCGATTTTGGTCAAAAATGAAATTTTCAAAAGTGCCCCAATTTCTGCTTTAAACTTTAGGTACTATCCCAAGATGTATCACTAAGGTGACAGAAGTTGATTCCGGAGCATCATTTTTGAACAGGATCTTCAACTGTTTTGTGGCATATGAGAAATTCCCTAAGCCCCGGACCTGTCGATTTTGGTCAAAAATGAAAATGATAAAAGTGCCCCAATTTCTGCTTTAAACTTTAGGTACTATCCCAAGATGTATCACTAAGGTGACAGAAGTTGATTTCGGAGCATCATTTTTGAACAGGAGCTTCAACCGTTTTGTGGCATATGAGAAATTCCCTAAGCCCCGGACCTGTCAATTTTGGTCAAAAATTAAAATTTTAAAAGTGCCCCAATTTTTGCTTTAAACTTTAGGTGCTATCCCAAAATGTATCACTAAGGTGACAGAAGTTGATTTTGGAGCATCATTGTTGAACAGGAGCTTCAACCGTTTTGTGGCATATGAGAAATTCCCTAAGCCCCGGACCTGTCGATTTTGGTCAAAAATGAATATTTCAAAAGTGCCCCAATTTCTGCTTTAAACTTTAGGTACTATCCCAAAATGTATCACTAAGGTGACAGAAGTTGATTTCGGAGCATCATTTTTGAACAGGAGCTTCAACCGTTTTGTGGCATATGAGAAATTCCCTAAGCCCCGGACCTGTCGATTTTGGTCAAAAATGAAAATTTAAAAAGTGCCCCAATTTCTGCTTTAAACTTTAGGTACTATCCCAAGATGTATCAATAAGGTGACAGAAGTTGATTCCGGAGCATCATTTTTGAACAGAAGCTTCAACCGTTTTGTGGCATATGAGAAATTCCCTAAGCCCCGGACCTGTCGATTTTGGTCAAAAATGAAATTTTCAAAAGTGCCCCAATTTCTGCTTTAAACTTTAGGTACTATCCCAAGATGTATCACTAAGGTGACAGAAGTTGATTTCAGAGCATCATTTTTGAACAGGAGCTTCAACCGTTTTGTGGCATATGAGAAATTCCCTAAGCCCCGGACCTGTCGATTTTGGTCAAAAATGAAATTTTCAAAAGTGCCCCAATTTCTGCTTTAAACTTTAGGTACTATCCCAAAATGTATCACTAAGTTGACAGAAGTTGATTTTGGAGCATCATTTTTGAACAGATGCTTCAACTGTTTTGTGGCATATGAGAAATTCCCTAAGCCCCGGACCTGTCGATTTTGGTCAAAAATGAAATTTTCAAAAGTGCCCCAATTTCTGCTTTAAACTTTAGGTACTATCCCAAAATGTATCACTAAGTTGACAGAAGTTGATTTTGGAGCATCATTTTTGAATAGAAGCTTCAACTGTTTTGTGGCATATGAGAAATTCCCTAAGCCCCGGACCTGTCGATTTTGGTCAAAAATGAAAATTTCGAAAGTGCCCCAATTTCTGCTTTAAACTGTAGATGCTATCCCAAAATGTATCACTAAGGTGACAGAAGTTGATTTTGGAGCATCATTTTTGAACAGAAGCTTCAACCGTTTTGTGGCATATGAGAAATTTCCTAAGCCCCGGACCTGTCGATTTTGGTCAAAAATGAAAATTTCAAAAGTTCCCCAATTTCTGCTTTAAACTTTAGGTGCTATCCCAAAATGTATCACTAAGGTGACAGAGGTTGATTTCGGAGCATCATTTTTGAACAGGAGCTTCAACCGTTTTGTGGCATATGAGAAATTCCCTAAGCCCCGGACCTGTCGATTTTGGTCAAAAATGAAAATTTAAAAAGTGCCCCAATTTCTGCTTTAAACTTTAGGTACTATCCCAAGATGTATCAATAAGGTGACAGAAGTTGATTCCGGAGCATCATTTTTGAACAGAAGCTTCAACCGTTTTGTGGCATATGAGAAATTCCCAAAGCCCTGGACCTGTCGATTTTGGTCAAAAATGAAATTTTCAAAAGTGCCCCAATTTCTGCTTTAAACTTTAGGTACTATCCCAAGATGTATCACTAAGGTGACAGAAGTTGATTTCAGAGCATCATTTTTGAACAGGAGCTTCAACCGTTTTGTGGCATATGAGAAATTCCCTAAGCCCCGGACCTGTCGATTTTGGTCAAAAATGAAATTTTCAAAAGTGCCCCAATTTCTGCTTTAAACTTTAGGTGCTATCCCAAAATGTATCACTAAGGTGATAGAAGTTGATTTTGGAGCATCATTGTTGAACAGGAGCTTCAACCGTTTTGTGGCATATGAGAAATTCCCTAAGCCCCGGACCTGTCGATTTTGGTAAAAAATGAAAATTTCAAAAGTGCCCCAATTTCTGCTTTAAACTTTAGGTACTATCCCAAAATGTATCACTAAGTTGACAGAAGTTGATTTTGGAGCATCATTTTTGAACAGGAGCTTCATCCGTTTTGTGGCATATGAGAATTTCCCTAAGCCCCGGACCTGTCGATTTTGGTCAAAAATGAAAATGTCAAAAGTGCCCCAATTTCTGCTTTAAACTTTAGGTGCTATCCCAAAATGTATCACTAAGGTGATAGAAGTTGATTTTGGAGCATCATTGTTGAACAGGAGCTTCAACCGTTTTGTGGCATATGAGAAATTCCCTAAGCCCCGGACCTGTCGATTTTGGTAAAAAATGAAAATTTCAAAAGTGCCCCAATTTCTGCTTTAAACTTTAGGTACTATCCCAAGATGTATCACTAAGGTGACAGAAGTTGATTTCGGAGCATCATTTTTGAACAGGAGCTTCAACCGTTTTGTGGCATATGAAAAATTCCCTAAGCCCCGGACCTGTCAATTTTGGTCAAAAATTTAAATTTTAAAAGTGCCCCAATTTTTGCTTTAAACTTTAGGTGCTATCCCAAAATGTATCACTAAGGTGACAGAAGTTGATTTTGGAGCATCATTGTTGAACAGGAGCTTCAACCGTTTTGTGGCATATGAGAAATTCCCTAAGCCCCGGACCTGTCGATTTTGGTCAAAAATGAAAATTTCAAAAGTGCCCCAATTTCTGCTTTAAACTTTAGGTACTATCCCAAGATGTATCACTAAGGTGACAGAAGTTGATTTCGGAGCATCATTTTTGAACAGAAGCTTCAACCGTTTTGTGGCATATGAGAAATTCCCTAAGCCCCGGACCTGTCGATTTTGGTCAAAAATGAAATTTTCAAAAGTGCCCCAATTTCTGCTTTAAACTTTAGGTACTATCCCAAAATGTATCACAAAGTTGACATAAGTTGATTTTGGAGCATCATTTTTGAATAGAAGCTTCAACCGTTTTGTGGCATATGAGAAATTCCCTAAGCCCCGGACCTGTCGATTTTGGTCAAAAATGAAAATTTCGAAAGTGCCCCAATTTCTGCTTTAAACTGTAGATGCTATCCCAAAATGTATCACTAAGGTGACATAAGTTGATTTTGGAGCATCATTTTTGAATAGAAGCTTCAACCGTTTTGTGGCATATGAGAAATTCCCTAAGCCCCGGACCTGTCGATTTTGGTCAAAAATGAAAATTTCAAAAGTGCCCCAATTTCTGCTTTAAACTTTAGGTACTATCCCAAGATGTATCACTAAGGTGACAGAAGTTGATTTCGGAGCATCATTTTTGAACCGGAGCTTCAACCGTTTTGTGGCATATGAGAAATTCCCTAAGCCCCGGACCTGTCGATTTTGGTCGAAAATGAAATTTTCAAAAGTGTCCCAATTTCTGCTTTAAACTTTAGGTACTATCCCAAGATGTATCACTAAGGTGACAGAAGTT
Organism: Pseudophryne corroboree; assembly: GCF_028390025.1. Classification (NCBI taxonomy): domain Eukaryota; kingdom Metazoa; phylum Chordata; class Amphibia; order Anura; family Myobatrachidae; genus Pseudophryne; species Pseudophryne corroboree. Next base: position 137,880 of record NW_026970499.1, read on the forward strand.
GATTCCGGAGCATCATTTTTGAACAGGAGCTTCAACCGTTTTGTGGCATATGAGAAATTCCCTAAGCCCCGGACCTGTCGATTTTGGTGAAAAATGAAAATTTCAAAAGTGCCCCAATTTCTGCTTTAAACTTTAGGTACTATCCCAAAATGTACCACTAAGGTGACAGAAGTTGATTTCGGAGCATCATTTTTGAACAGGAGCTTTATCCGTTTTGTGGCATATGAGAATTTCCCTAAGCCCCGGACCTGTCGATTTTGGTCAAAAATGAAAATGTCAAAAGTGCCCCAATTTCTGCTTTAAACTTTAGGTGCTATCCCAAAATGTATCACTAAGGTGATAGAAGTTGATTTTGGAGCATCATTGTTGAACAGGAGCTTCAACCGTTTTGTGGCATATGAGAAATTCCCTAAGCCCCGGACCTGTCGATTTTGGTCAAAAATGAAATTTTCAAAAGTGCCCCAATTTCTGCTTTAAACTTTAGGTACTATCCCAAGATGTATCACTAAGGTGACAGAAGTTGATTCCGGAGCATCATTTTTGAACAGGAGCCTCAACCGTTTTGTGGCATATGAGAAATTCCCTAAGCCCCGGACCTGTCGATTTTGGTCAAAAATGAAAATTTCAAAAGTGCCCCAATTTCTGCTTTAAACTTTAGGTACTATCCCAAAATGTACCACTAAGGTGACAGAAGTTGATTTCGGAGCATCATTTTTGAACAGGAGCTTTATCCGTTTTGTGGCATATGAGAATTTCCCTAAGCCCCGGACCTGTCGATTTTGGTCAAAAATGAAAATGTCAAAAGTGCCCCAATTTCTGCTTTAAACTTTAGGTGCTATCCCAAAATGTATCACTAAGGTGATAGAAGTTGATTTTGGAGCATCATTGTTGAACAGGAGCTTCAACCGTTTTGTGGCATATGAGAAATTCCCTAAGCCCCGGACCTGTCGATTTTGGTAAAAAATGAAAATTTCAAAAGTGCCCCAATTTCTGCTTTAAACTTTAGGTACTATCCCAAGATGTATCACTAAGGTGACAGAAGTTGATTTTGGAGCATCATTTTTGAACAGAAGCTTCAACCGTTTTGTGGCATATGAGAAATTCTCTAAGCCCCGGACCTGTCGATTTTGGTCAAAAATGAAATTTTCAAAAGTGCCCCAATTTCTGCTTTAAACTTTAGGTACTATCCCAAAATGTATCACTAAGTTGACATAAGTTGATTTTGGAGCATCATTTTTGAATAGAAGCTTCAACCGTTTTGTGGCATATGAGAAATTCCCTAAGCCCCGGACCTGTCGATTTTGGTCAAAAATGAAAATTTCGAAAGTGCCCCAATTTCTGCTTTAAACTGTAGATGCTATCCCAAAATGTATCACTAAGGTGACATAAGTTGATTTTGGAGCAACATTTTTGAATAGAAGCTTCAACCGTTTTGTGGCATATGAGAAATTCCCTAAGCCCCGGACCTGTCGATTTTGGTCAAAAATGAAAATTTCAAAAGTGCCCCAATTTCTTCTTTAAACTTTAGGTGCTGTCCCAAAATGTATCACTAAGGTGACAGAAGTTGATTTCGGAGCATCATTGTTGAACAGGAGCTTCAACCGTTTTGTGGCATATGAGAAATTCCCTAAGCCCCGGACCTGTCGATTTTGGTCAAAAATGAAATTTTCAAAAGTGCCCCAATTTCTGCTTTAAACTTTAGGTACTATCCCAAGATGTATCACTAAGGTGACAGAAGTTGATTCCGGAGCATCATTTTTGAACAGGAGCTTCAACCGTTTTGTGGCATATGAGAAATTCCCTAAGCCCCGGACCTGTCGATTTTGGTCAAAAATGAAAATTTCAAAAGTGCCCCAATTTCTGCTTTAAACTTTAGGTACTATCCCAAAATGTACCACTAAGGTGACAGAAGTTGATTTCGGAGCATCATTTGTGAACAGGAGCTTTATCCGTTTTGTGGCATATGAGAATTTCCCTAAGCCCCGGACCTGTCGATTTTGGTCAAAAATGAAAATGTCAAAAGTGCCCCAATTTCTGCTTTAAACTTTAGGTGCTATCCCAAAATGTTTCACTAAGGTGACAGAAGTTGATTTCGGAGCATCATTTTTGAACAGGAGCTTCAACCGTTTTGTGGCATATGAGAAATTCCCTAAGCACCGGACCTGTCGATTTTGGTAAAAAATGAAAATTTCATAAGTGCCCCAATTTCTGCTTTAAACTTTAGGTACTATCCCAAGATGTATCACTAAGGTGACAGAAGTTGATTTCGGAGCATCATTTTTGAACAGGAGCTTCAACCGTTTTGTGGCATATGAGAAATTCCCTAAGCCCCGGACCTGTCAATTTTGGTCAAAAATTAAAATTTTAAAAGTGCCCCAATTTTTGCTTTAAACTTTAGGTGCTATCCCAAAATGTATCACTAAGGTGACAGAAGTTGATTTCGGAGCATCATTTTTGAACAGGAGCTTCAACCGTTTTGTGGCATATGAGAAATTCACTAAGCCCCGGAACTGTCGATTTTGGTCAAAAATGAAATTTTCAACAGTGCCCCAATTTCTGCTTTAAACTTTAGGTACTATCCCAAAATGTATCACTAAGTTGACAGAAGTTGATTTTGGAGCATCATTTTTGAACAGAAGCTTCAACCGTTTTGTGGCATATGAGAAATTCCCTAAGCCCCGGACCTGTCGATTTTGGTCAAAAATGAAATTTTCAAAAGTGCCCCAATTTCTGCTTTAAACTTTAGGTACTATCCCAAAATGTATCACTAAGTTGACATAAGTTGATTTTGGAGCATCATTTTTGAATAGAAGCTTCAACCGTTTTGTGGCATATGAGAAATTCCCTAAGCCCCGGACCTGTCGATTTTGGTCAAAAATGAAAATTTCGAAAGTGCCCCAATTTCTGCTTTAAACTGTAGATGCTATCCCAAAATGTATCACTAAGGTGACATAAGTTGATTTTGGAGCATCATTTTTGAATAGAAGCTTCAACCGTTTTGTGGCATATGAGAAATTCCCTAAGCCCCGGACCTGTCAATTTTGGTCAAAAATGAAAATTTCAAAAGGGCCCCAATTTCTTCTTTAAACTTTAGGTGCTGTCCCAAAATGTATCACTAAGGTGACAGAAGTTGATTTCGGAGCATCATTGTTGAACAGGAGCTTCAACCGTTTTGTGGCATATGAGAAATTCCCTACGCCCCGGACCTGTCGATTTTGGTCAAAAATGAAAATTTCAAAAGTGCCCCAATTTCTGCTTTAAACTTTAGGTACTATCCCAAAATGTACCACTAAGGTGACAGAAGTTGATTTCGGAGCATCATTTTTGAACAGGAGCTTTATCCGTTTTGTGGCATATGAGAATTTCCCTAAGCCCCGGATCTGTCGATTTTGGTCAAAAATGAAAATGTCAAAAGTGCCCCAATTTCTGCTTTAAACTTTAGGTGCTATCCCAAAATGTATCACTAAGGTGATAGAAGTTGATTTTGGAGCATCATTGTTGAACAGGAGCTTCAACCGTTTTGTGGCATATGAGAAATTCCCTAAGCCCCGGACCTGTCGATTTTGGTAAAAAATGAAAATTTCAAAAGTGCCCCAATTTCTGCTTTAAACTTTAGGTACTATCCCAAGATGTATCACTAAGGTGACAGAAGTTGATTTCGGAGCATCATTTTTGAATAGAAGCTTCAACCGTTTTGTGGCATATGAGAAATTCCCTAAGCCCCGGACCTGTCGATTTTGGTCAAAAATGAAAATTTCGAAAATGCCCCAATTTCTGCTTTAAACTGTAGATGCTATCCCAAAATGTATCACTAAGGTGACATAAGTTGATTTTGGAGCATCATTTTTGAATAGAAGCTTCAACCATTTTGTGGCATATGAGAAATTTCCTAAGCCCCGGACCTGTCGATTTTGGTCAAAAATGAAAATTTCGAAAATGCCCCAATTTCTGCTTTAAACTGTAGATGCTATCCCAAAATGTATCACTAAGGTGACATAAGTTGATTTCGGAGCATCATTTTTGAACAGGAGCTTTATCCGTTTTGTGGCATATGAGAATTTCCCTAAGCCCCGGACCTGTCGATTTTGGTCAAAAATGAAAATTTCAAAAGTGCCCCAATTTCTGCTTTAAACTTTAGGTACTATCCCAAAATGTACCACTAAGGTGATAGAAGTTGATTTTGGAGCATCATTGTTGAACAGGAGCTTCAACCGTTTTGTGGCATATGAGAAATTCCCTAAGCCCCGGACCTGTCGATTTTGGTAAAAAATGAAAATTTGAAAAGTGCCCCAATTTCTGCTTTAAACTTTAGGTACTATCCCAAGATGTATCACTAAGGTGACAGAAGTTGATTTCGGAGCATCATTTTTGAACAGGAGCTTCAACCGTTTTGTGGCATATGAGAAATTCCCTAAGCCCAGGACCTGTCGATTTTGGTCAAAAATGAAAATTTCAAAAGTGCCCCAATTTCTGCTTTAAACTTTAGGTACTATCCCAAAATGTATCACTAAGGTGACAGAAGTTGATTTCGGAGCATCATTTTTGAACAGGAGCTTCATCCGTTTTGTAGCATATGAGAAATTCCCTAAGCCCCGGACCTGTCAATTTTGGTCAAAAATTAAATTTTCAAAAGTGCCCCAATTTCTGCTTTAAACTTTAGGTACTATCCCAAAATGTATCACTAAGTTGACAGAAGTTGATTTTGGAGCATCATTTTTGAATAGAAGCTTCAACCGTTTTGTGGCATATGAGAAATTCCCTAAGCCCCGGACCTGTCGATTTTGGTCAAAAATTAAATTTTCAAAAGTGCCCCAATTTCTGCTTTAAACTTTAGGTACTATCCCAAAATGTATCACTAAGTTGACAGAAGTTGATTTTGGAGCATCATTTTTGAACAGAAGCTTCAACCTTTTTGTGACATATGAGAAATTCCCTAAGCCCCGGACCTGTCGATTTTGGTCAAAAATGAAATTTTCAAAAGTGCCCCAATTTCTGCTTTAAACTTTAGGTACTATCCCAAAATGTATCACTAAGTTGACAGAAGTTGATTTTGGAGCATCATTTTTGAATAGAAGCTTCAACCGTTTTGTGGCATATGAGAAATTCCCTAAGCCCCGGACCTGTCGATTTTGGTCAAAAATGAAAATTTCGAAAGTGCCCCAATTTCTGCTTTAAACTGTAGATGCTATCCCAAAATGTATCACTAAGGTGACAGAAGTTGATTTCGGAGCATCATTTTTGAACAGGAGCTTCAACCGTTTTGTGGCATATGAGAAATTCCCTAAGCCCCGGACCTGTCGATTTTGGTCTAAAATGAAATTTTCAAAAGTGCCCCAATTTCTGCTATAAACTTTAGGTACTATCCCAAAATGTATCACTAAGTTGACATAAGTTGATTTTGGAGCATCATTTTTGAATAGAAGCTTCAACCGTTTTGTGGCATATGAGAAATTCCCTAAGCCCCGGACCTGTCGATTTTGGTCAAAAATGGAAATTTCAAAAGTGCCCCAATTTCTTCTTTAAACTTTAGGTGCTGTCCCAAAATGTATCACTAAGGTGACAGAAGTTGATTTCGGAGCATCATTGTTGAACAGGAGCTTCAACCGTTTTGTGGCATATGAGAAATTCCCTAAGCCCCGGACCTGTCGATTTTGGTCAAAAATGAAAATTTCAAAAGTGCCCCAATTTCTGCTTTAAACTTTAGGTACTATCCCAAAATGTACCACTAAGGTGACAGAAGTTGATTTCGGAGCATCATTTTTGAACAGGAGCTTTATCCGTTTTGTGGCATATGAGAATTTCCCTAAGCCCCGGACCTGTCGATTTTGGTCAAAAATGAAAATGTAAAAAGTGCCCCAATTTCTGCTTTAAACTTTAGGTGCTATCCCAAAATGTATCACTAAGGTGATAGAAGTTGATTTTGGAGCATCATTGTTGAACAGGAGCTTCAACCGTTTTGTGGCATATGAGAAATTCCCTAAGCCCCGGACCTGTCGATTTTGGTAAAAAATGAAAATTTCAAAAGTGCCCCAATTTCTGCTTTAAACTTTAGGTACTATCCCAAGATGTATCACTAAGGTGACAGAAGTTGATTTCGGAGCATCATTTTTGAACAGGAGCTTCAACCGTTTTGTGGCATATGAGAAATTCCCTAAGCCCCGGACCTGTCGATTTTGGTCTAAAATGAAATTTTCAAAAGTGCCCCAATTTCTGCTATAAACTTTAGGTACTATCCCAAAATGTATCACTAAGTTGACATAAGTTGATTTTGGAGCATCATTTTTGAATAGAAGCTTCAACCGTTTTGTGGCATATGAGAAATTCCCTAAGCCCCGGACCTGTCGATTTTGGTCAAAAATGGAAATTTCAAAAGTGCCCCAATTTCTTCTTTAAACTTTAGGTGCTGTCCCAAAATGTATCACTAAGGTGACAGAAGTTGATTTCGGAGCATCATTGTTGAACAGGAGCTTCAACCGTTTTGTGGCATATGAGAAATTCCCTAAGCCCCGGACCTGTCGATTTTGGTCAAAAATGAAAATTTCAAAAGTGCCCCAATTTCTGCTTTAAACTTTAGGTACTATCCCAAAATGTACCACTAAGGTGACAGAAGTTGATTTCGGAGCATCATTTTTGAACAGGAGCTTTATCCGTTTTGTGGCATATGAGAATTTCCCTAAGCCCCGGACCTGTCGATTTTGGTCAAAAATGAAAATGTCAAAAGTGCCCCAATTTCTGCTTTAAACTTTAGGTGCTATCCCAAAATGTATCACTAAGGTGATAGAAGTTGATTTTGGAGCATCATTGTTGAACAGGAGCTTCAACCGTTTTGTGGCATATGAGAAATTCCCTAAGCCCCGGACCTGTCGATTTTGGTAAAAAATGAAAATTTCAAAAGTGCCCCAATTTCTGCTTTAAACTTTAGGTACTATCCCAAGATGTATCACTAAGGTGACAGAAGTTGATTTCGGAGCATCATTTTTGAACAGGAGCTTCAACCGTTTTGTGGCATATGAGAAATTCCCTAAGCCCCGGACCTGTCGATTTTGGTCAAAAATGAAAATTTCAAAAGTGCCCCAATTTCTGCTTTAAACTTTAGGTACTATCCCAAAATGTATCACTAAGGTGACAGAAGTTGATTTCGGAGCATCATTTTTGAACAGGAGCTTCATCCGTTTTGTAGCATATGAGAAATTCCCTAAGCCCCGGACCTGTCAATTTTGGTCAAAAATTTAAATTTCAAAAGTGCCCCAATTTCTGCTTTAAACTTTAGGTGCTGTCCCAAAATGTATCACTAAGGTGACAGAAGTTGATTTCGGAGCATCATTTTTGAACAGAAGCTTCAACCGTTTTGTGGCATATGAGAAATTCCCTAAGCCCCGGACCTGTCGATTTTGGTCAAAAATGAAATTTTCAAAAGTGCCCCAATTTCTGCTTTAAACTTTAGGTACTATCCCAAAATGTATCACTAAGGTGACAGAAGTTGATTTTGGAGCATCATTTTTTAATAGAAGCTTCAACCGTTTTGTGGCATATGAGAAATTCCCTAAGCCCCGGACCTGTCGATTTTGGTCAAAAATGAAAATTTCGAAAGTGCCCCAATTTCTGCTTTAAACTGTAGATGCTATCCCAAAATGTATCACTAAGGTGACAGAAGTTGATTTCGGAGCATCATTTTTGAACAGGAGCTTCAACCGTTTTGTGGCATATGAGAAATTCCCTAAGCCCTGGACCTGTCGATTTTGGTAAAAAATGAAAATTTCATAAGTGCCCCAATTTCTGCTTTAAACTTTAGGTACTATCCCAAGATGTATCACTAAGGTGACAGAAGTTGATTTCGGAGCATCATTTTTGAACAGGAGCTTCAACCGTTTTGTGGCATATGAGAAATTCCCTAAGCCCCGGACCTGTCAATTTTGGTCAAAAATTAAAATTTTAAAAGTGCCCCAATTTTTGCTTTAAACTTTAGGTGCTATCCCAAAATGTATCACTAACGTGACAGAAGTTGATTTCGGAGCATCATTTTTGAACAGGAGCTTCAACCGTTTTGTGGCATATGAGAAATTCCCTATGCACCGGAACTGTCGATTTTGGTCAAAAATGAAATTTTCAACAGTGCCCCAATTTCTGCTTTAAACTTTAGGTACTATCCCAAAATGTATCACTAAGTTGACAGAAGTTGATTTTGGAGCATCATTTTTGAACAGAAGCTTCAACCGTTTTGTGGCATATGAGAAATTCCCTAAGCCCCGGACCTGTCGATTTTGGTCAAAAATGAAATTTTCAAAAGTGCCCCAATTTCTGCTTTAAACTTTAGGTACTATCCCAAAATGTATCACTAAGTTGACATAAGTTGATTTTGGAGCATCATTTTTGAATAGAAGCTTCAACCGTTTTGTGGCATATGAGAAATTCCCTAAGCCCCGGACCTGTCGATTTTGGTCAAAAATGAAAATTTCGAAAATGCCCCAATTTCTGCTTTAAACTGTAGATGCTATCCCAAAATGTATCACTAAGGTGACATAAGTTGATTTTGGAGCATCATTTTTGAATAGAAGCTTCAACCGTTTTGTGGCATATGAGAAATTCCCTAAGCCCCGGACCTGTCGATTTTGGTCAAAAATGAAAATTTCAAAAGTGCCCCAATTTCTTCTTTAAACTTTAGGTGCTGTCCCAAAATGTATCACTAAGGTGACAGAAGTTGATTTCGGAGCATCATTGTTGAACAGGAGCTTCAACCGTTTTGTGGCATATGAGAAATTCCCTAAGCCCCGGACCTGTCGATTTTGGTCAAAAATGAAAATTTCAAAAGTGCCCCAATTTCTGCTTTAAACTTTAGGTACTATCCCAAAATGTACCACTAAGGTGACAGAAGTTGATTTCGGAGCATCATTTTTGAACAGGAGCTTTATCCGTTTTGTGGCATATGAGAATTTCCCTAAGCCCCGGACCTGTCGATTTTGGTCAAAAATGAAAATTTCAAAAGTGCCCCAATTTCTGCTTTAAACTTTAGGTACTATCCCAAAATGTACCACTAAGGTGACAGAAGTTGATTTCGGAGCATCATTTTTGAACAGGAGCTTCAACCGTTTTGTGGCATATGAGAAATTCCCTAAGCCCCGGACCTGTCGATTTTGGTCAAAAATGAAAATGTCAAAAGTGCCCCAATTTCTGCTTTAAACTTTAGGTGCTATCCCAAAATGTATCACTAAGGTGATAGAAGTTGATTTTGGAGCATCATTGTTGAACAGGAGCTTCAACCGTTTTGTGGCATATGAGAAATTCCCTAAGCCCCGGACCTGTCGATTTTGGTAAAAAATGAAAATTTGAAAAGTGCCCCAATTTCTGCTTTAAACTTTAGGTACTATCCCAAGATGTATCACTAAGGTGACAGAAGTTGATTTCGGAGCATCATTTTTGAACAGGAGCTTCAACCGTTTTGTGGCATATGAGAAATTCCCTAAGCCCCGGACCTGTCGATTTTGGTCAAAAATGAAAATTTCAAAAGTGCCCCAATTTCTGCTTTAAACTTTAGGTACTATCCCAAAATGTATCACTAAGGTGACAGAAGTTGATTTCGGAGCATCATTTTTGAACAGGAGCTTCATCCGTTTTGTAGCATATGAGAAATTCCCTAAGCCCCGGACCTGTCAATTTTGGTCAAAAATTTAAATTTCAAAAGTGCCCCAATTTCTGCTTTAAACTTTAGGTGCTGTCCCAAAATGTATCACTAAGGTGACAGAAGTTGATTTCGGAGCATCATTTTTGAACAGAAGCTTCAACCGTTTTGTGGCATATGAGAAATTCCCTAAGCCCCGGACCTGTCGATTTTGGTCAAAAATTAAATTTTCAAAAGTGCCCCAATTTCTGCTTTAAACTTTAGGTACTATCCCAAAATGTATCACTAAGTTGACAGAAGTTGATTTTGGAGCATCATTTTTGAATAGAAGCTTCAACCGTTTTGTGGCATATGAGAAATTCCCTAAGCCCCGGACCTGTCGATTTTGGTCAAAAATGAAAATTTCGAAAGTGCCCCAATTTCTGCTTTAAACTGTAGATGCTATCCCAAAATGTATCACTAAGGTGACAGAAGTTGATTTCGGAGCATCATTTTTGAACAGGAGCTTCAACCGTTTTGTGGCATATGAGAAATTCCCTAAGCCCCGGACCTGTCGATTTTGGTCTAAAATGAAATTTTCAAAAGTGCCCCAATTTCTGCTTTAAACTTTAGGTACTATCCCAAAATGTATCACTAAGTTGACATAAGTTGATTTTGGAGCATCATTTTTGAATAGAAGCTTCAACCGTTTTGTGGCATATGAGAAATTCCCTAAGCCCCGGACCTGTCGATTTTGGTCAAAAATGGAAATTTCAAAAGTGCCCCAATTTCTTCTTTAAACTTTAGGTGCTGTCCCAAAATGTATCACTAAGGTGACAGAAGTTGATTTCGGAGCATCATTGTTGAACAGGAGCTTCAACCGTTTTGTGGCATATGAGAAATTCCCTAAGCCCCGGACCTGTCGATTTTGGTCAAAAATGAAAATTTCAAAAGTGCCCCAATTTCTGCTTTAAACTTTAGGTACTATCCCAAAATGTACCACTAAGGTGACAGAAGTTGATTTCGGAGCATCATTTTTGAACAGGAGCTTTATCCGTTTTGTGGCATATGAGAATTTCCCTAAGCCCCGGACCTGTCGATTTTGGTCAAAAATGAAAATGTCAAAAGTGCCCCAATTTCTGCTTTAAACTTTAGGTGCTATCCCAAAATGTATCACTAAGGTGATAGAAGTTGATTTTGGAGCATCATTGTTGAACAGGAGCTTCAACCGTTTTGTGGCATATGAGAAATTCCCTAAGCCCCGGACCTGTCGATTTTGGTAAAAAATGAAAATTTCAAAAGTGCCCCAATTTCTGCTTTAAACTTTAGGTACTATCCCAAGATGTATCACTAAGGTGACAGAAGTTGATTTCGGAGCATCATTTTTGAACAGGAGCTTCAACCGTTTTGTGGCATATGAGAAATTCCCTAAGCCCCGGACCTGTCGATTTTGGTCAAAAATGAAAATTTCAAAAGTGCCCCAATTTCTGCTTTAAACTTTAGGTGCTATCCCAAAATGTATCACTAAGGTGACAGAAGTTGATTTCGGAGCATCATTTTTGAACAGGAGCTTCATCCGTTTTGTAGCATATGAGAAATTCCCTAAGCCCCGGACCTGTCAATTTTGGTCAAAAATTTAAATTTCAAAAGTGCCCCAATTTCTGCTTTAAACTTTAGGTGCTGTCCCAAAATGTATCACTAAGGTGACAGAAGTTGATTTCGGAGCATCATTTTTGAACAGAAGCTTCAACCGTTTTGTGGCATATGAGAAATTCCCTAAGCCCCGGACCTGTCGATTTTGGTCAAAAATGAAATTTTCAAAAGTGCCCCAATTTCTGCTTTAAACTTTAGGTACTATCCCAAAATGTATCACTAAGGTGACAGAAGTTGATTTTGGAGCATCATTTTTGAATAGAAGCTTCAACCGTTTTGTGGCATATGAGAAATTCCCTAAGCCCCGGACCTGTCGATTTTGGTCAAAAATGAAAATTTCGAAAGTGCCCCAATTTCTGCTTTAAACTGTAGATGCTATCCCAAAATGTATCACTAAGGTGACAGAAGTTGATTTCGGAGCATCATTTTTGAACAGGAGCTTCAACCGTTTTGTGGCATATGAGAAATTCCCTAAGCCCCGGACCTGTCAATTTTGGTCAAAAATGAAAATTTCAAAAGTGCCCCAATTTCTGCTTTAAACTGTAGATGCTATCCCAAAATGTATCACTAAGGTGACAGAAGTTGATTTCGGAGCATTATTTTTGAACAGGAGCTTCAACCGTTTTGTGGCATATGAGAAATTCCCTAAGCCCCGGACCTGTCGATTTTGGTCAAAAATGAAAATTTCAAAAGTGCCCCAATTTCTGCTTTAAACTTAAGGTACTATCCCAAAATGTATCACTAAGTTGACATAAGTTGATTTTGGAGCATCATTTTTGAATAGAAGCTTCAACCGTTTTGTGGCATATGAGAAATTCCCTAAGCCCCGGACCTGTCAATTTTGGTCAAAAATGAAAATTTCGAAAGTGCCCCAATTTCTGCTTTAAACTGTAGATGCTATCCCAAAATGTATCACTAAGGTGACAGAAGTTGATTTCGGAGCATTATTTTTGAACAGGAGCTTCAACCGTTTTGTGGCATATGAGAAATTCCCTAAGCCCCGGACCTGTCGATTTTGGTCAAAAATGAAAATTTCAAAAGTGCCCCAATTTCTGCTTTAAACTTAAGGTACTATCCCAAAATGTATCACTAAGGTGACAGAAGTTGATTTAGGAGCATCATTTTTGAACAGGAGCTTCAACCGTTTTGTGGCATATGAGAAAATCCCTAAGGCCCGGACCTGTCGATTTTGGTCAAAAATGAAAATTTTGAAAGTGCCCCAATTTCTGCTTTAAACTTAAGGTACTATCCCAAAATGTGTCTCTAAGGTGACAGAAGTTGATTTTGGAGCATAATTTTTGAACAGAAGCTTCAACCGTTTTGTGGCATATGAGAAATTCCCTAAGCCCCGGACCTGTCGATTTTGGTCAAAAATGAAAATTTCAAAAGTGCCCCAATTTCTGCTTTAAACTTTAGGTGCTGTCCCAAAATGTATCACTAAGATGACAGAAGTTGATTTAGGAGCATCATTTTTGAACAGAAACTTCAACCGTTTTGTGGCATATGAGAAATTCCCTAAGCCCCGGACCTGTCGATTTTGGTCAAAAATGAAAATTTCAAAAGTGCCCCAATTTCTGCTTTAAACTTAAGGTACTATCCCAAAATGTATCACTAAGGTGACAGAAGTTGATTTAGGAGCATCATTTTTGAACAGGAGCTTCAACCGTTTTGTGGCATATCAGAAAATGAAAATTTCAAAAGTGCCCCATTTTCTGCTTTAAACTGTAGGTGCTATCCCAAAATGTATCACTAAGTTGACAGAAGTTGATTTCGGAGCATCATTTTTTAACAGGAGCTTCAACCGTTTTTTGGCATATGAGAAATTCCCTAAGCCCCGGACCTGTCGATATTGGTCAAAAATGAAAATTTCAAAAGTACCCCATTTTCTGCTTTAAACTGTAGGTGCTATCCCAAAATGTATCACTAAGGTGACAGAAGTTGATTTCGGAGCATCATTTTTGAACAGAAACTTCAACCGTTTTGTGGCATATGAGAAATTCCCTAAGCCCCGGACCTGTCGATTTTGGTCAAAAATGAAAATTTCAAAAGTGCCCCAATTTCTGCTTTAAACTTTAGGTGCTGTCCCAAAATGTATCACTAAGATGACAGAAGTTGATTTCGGAGCATCATTTTTGAACAGGAGCTTCAACCGTTTTGTGGCATATGAGAAATCCCCTAAGCCCCGGACCTGTCGATTTTGGTCAAAAATGAAAATTTCAAAAGTGCCCCAATTTCTGCTTTAAACTTTAGGTGCTGTCCCAAAATGTATAACTAAGGTGACAGAAGCTGATTTCGGAGCATCATTGTTGAACAGGAGCTTCAACCGTTTTGTGGCATATGAGAAATTCTCTAAGCCCCGGACCTGTCGATTTTGGTCAAAAATGAAAATTTCAAAAGTGCCCCAATTTCTGCTTTAAACTTAAGGTACTATCCCAAAATGTATCACTAAGGTGACAGAAGTTGATTTAGGAGCATCATTTTTGAACAGGAGCTTCAACCGTTTTGTGGCATATGAGAAAATCCCTAAGGCCCGGACCTGTCGATTTTGGTCAAAAATGAAAATTTCAAAAGTGCCCCAATTTCTGCTTTAACTTTAGGTACTATCCCAAAATGTATCACTAAGGTGACAGAAGTTGATTTCGGAGCATCATTTTTGAACAGAAGCTTCAACCGTTTTGTGGCATATGAGAAGTTCCCTAAGCCCCGGACCTGTCGATTTTGGTCAAAAATGAAATTTTCAAAAGTGCCCCAATTTCTGCTTTAAACTTTAGGTACTATCCCAAAATGTATCACTAAGTTGACATAAGTTGATTTTGGAGCATCATTTTTGAATAGAAGCTTCAACCGTTTTGTGGCATATGAGAAATTCCCTAAGCCCCGGACATGTCGATTTTGGTCAAAAATGAAAATTTCGAAAGTGCCCCAATTTCTGCTTTAAACTGTAGATGCTATCCCAAAATGTATCACTAAGGTGACATAAGTTGATTTTGGAGCATCATTTTTGAATAGAAGCTTCAACCGTTTTGTGGCATATGAGAAATCCCCTAAGCCCCGGACCTGTCGATTTTGGTCAAAAATGAAAATTTCAAAAGTGCCCCAATTTCTGCTTTAAACTTTAGGTGCTGTCCCAAAATGTATAACTAAGGTGACAGAAGCTGATTTCGGAGCATCATTGTTGAACAGGAGCTTCAACCGTTTTGTGGCATATGAGAAATTCTCTAAGCCCCGGACCTGTCGATTTTGGTCAAAAATGAAAATTTCAAAAGTGCCCCAATTTCTGCTTTAAACTTTAGGTGCTGTCCCAAAATGTATCACTAAGATGACAGAAGTTGATTTCGGAGCATCATTTTTGAACAGGAGCTTCAACCGTTTTGTGGCATATGAGAAATCCCCTAAGCCCCGGACCTGTCGATTTTGGTCAAAAATGAAAATTTCAAAAGTGCCCCAATTTCTGCTTTAAACTTTAGGTGCTGTCCCAAAATGTATAACTAAGGTGACAGAAGCTGATTTCGGAGCATCATTGTTGAACAGGAGCTTCAACCGTTTTGTGGCATATGAGAAATTCTCTAAGCCCCGGACCTGTCGATTTTGGTCAAAAATGAAAATTTCAAAAGTGCCCCAATTTCTGCTTTAAACTTAAGGTACTATCCCAAAATGTATCACTAAGGTGACAGAAGTTGATTTAGGAGCATCATTTTTGAACAGGAGCTTCAACCGTTTTGTGGCATATGAGAAAATCCCTAAGGCCCGGACCTGTCGATTTTGGTCAAAAATGAAAATTTCAAAAGTGCCCCAATTTCTGCTTTAACTTTAGGTACTATCCCAAAATGTATCACTAAGGTGACAGAAGTTGATTTCGGAGCATCATTTTTGAACAGAAGCTTCAACCGTTTTGTGGCATATGAGAAGTTCCCTAAGCCCCGGACCTGTCGATTTTGGTCAAAAATGAAATTTTCAAAAGTGCCCCAATTTCTGCTTTAAACTTTAGGTACTATCCCAAAATGTATCACTAAGTTGACATAAGTTGATTTTGGAGCATCATTTTTGAATAGAAGCTTCAACCGTTTTGTGGCATATGAGAAATTCCCTAAGCCCCGGACATGTCGATTTTGGTCAAAAATGAAAATTTCGAAAGTGCCCCAATTTCTGCTTTAAACTGTAGATGCTATCCCAAAATGTATCACTAAGGTGACATAAGTTGATTTTGGAGCATCATTTTTGAATAGAAGCTTCAACCGTTTTGTGGCATATGAGAAATCCCCTAAGCCCCGGACCTGTCGATTTTGGTCAAAAATGAAAATTTCAAAAGTGCCCCAATTTCTGCTTTAAACTTTAGGTGCTGTCCCAAAATGTATAACTAAGGTGACAGAAGCTGATTTCGGAGCATCATTGTTGAACAGGAGCTTCAACCGTTTTGTGGCATATGAGAAATTCTCTAAGCCCCGGACCTGTCGATTTTGGTCAAAAATTAAAATTTCAAAAGTGCCCCAATTTCTGCTTTAAACTTAAGGTACTATCCCAAAATGTATCACTAAGGTGACAGAAGTTGATTTAGGAGCATCATTTTTGAACAGGAGCTTCAACCGTTTTGTGGCATATGAGAAAATCCCTAAGGCCCGGACCTGTCGATTTTGGTCAAAAATGAAAATTTCAAAAGTGCCCCAATTTCTGCTTTAACTTTAGGTACTATCCCAAAATGTATCACTAAGGTGACAGAAGTTGATTTCGGAGCATCATTTTTGAACAGAAGCTTCAACCGTTTTGTGGCATATGAGAAGTTCCCTAAGCCCCGGACCTGTCGATTTTGGTCAAAAATGAAATTTTCAAAAGTGCCCCAATTTCTGCTTTAAACTTTAGGTACTATCCCAAAATGTATCACTAAGTTGACATAAGTTGATTTTGGAGCATCATTTTTGAATAGAAGCTTCAACCGTTTTGTGGCATATGAGAAATTCCCTAAGCCCCGGACATGTCGATTTTGGTCAAAAATGAAAATTTCGAAAGTGCCCCAATTTCTGCTTTAAACTGTAGATGCTATCCCAAAATGTATCACTAAGGTGACATAAGTTGATTTTGGAGCATCATTTTTGAATAGAAGCTTCAACCGTTTTGTGGCATATGAGAAATTCCCTAAGCCCCGGACCTGTCGATTTTGGTCAAAAATAAAAATTTCAAATGTGCCCCAATTTCTGCTTTAAACTTTAGGTACTATCCCAAAATGTATAACTAAGGTGACAGAAGCTGATTTCGGAGCATCATTGTTGAACAGGAGCTTCAACCGTTTTGTGGCATATGAGAAATTCTCTAAGCCCCGGACCTGTCGATTTTGGTCAAAAATGAAATTTTCAAAAGTGTCCCAATTTCTGCTTTAAACTTTAGGTACTATCCCAAGATGTATCACTAAGGTGACAGAAGTTGATTCCGGAGCATCATTTTTGAACAGGAGCTTCAACCGTTTTGTGGCATATGAGAAATTCCCTAAGCCCCGGACCTGTCGATTTTGGTCAAAAATGAAAATTTCAAAAGTGCCCCAATTTCTGCTTTAAACTTTAGGTACTATCCCAAAATGTACCACTAAGGTGACAGAAGTTGATTTCGGAGCATCATTTTTGAACAGGAGCTTTATCCGTTTTGTGGCATATGAGAATTTCCCTAAGCCCCGGACCTGTCGATTTTGGTCAAAAATGAAAATGTCAAAAGTGCCCCAATTTCTGCTTTAAACTTTAGGTACTATCCCAAGATGTATCACTAAGGTGACAGAAGTTGATTTCGGAGCATCATTTTTGAACAGGAGCTTCAACCGTTTTGTGGCATATGAGAAATTCCCTAAGCCCCGGACCTGTCGATTTTGGTCAAAAATGAAATTTTCAAAAGTGCCCCAATTTCTGCTTTAAACTTTAGGTACTATCCCAAAATGTATCACTAAGTTGACATAAGTTGATTTTGGAGCATCATTTTTGAATAGAAGCTTCAACCGTTTTGTTGCATATGAGAAATTCCCTAAGCCCCGGACCTGTCAATTTTGGTCAAAAATGAAAATGTCGAAAGTGCCCCAATTTCTGCTTTAAACTGTAGATGCTATCCCAAAATGTATCACTAAGGTGACAGAAGTTGATTTCGGAGCATTATTTTTGAACAGGAGCTTCAACCGTTTTGTGGCATATGAGAAATTCCCTAAGCCCCGGACCTGTCGATTTTGGTCAAAAATGAAAATTTCAAAAGTGCCCCAATTTCTGCTTTAAACTTAAGGTACTATCCCAAAATGTATCACTAAGGTGACAGAAGTTGATTTAGGAGCATCATTTTTGAACAGGAGCTTCAACCGTTTTGTGGCATATGAGAAAATCCCTAAGGCCCGGACCTGTCGATTTTGGTCAAAAATGAAAATTTTGAAAGTGCCCCAATTTCTGCTTTAAACTTAAGGTACTATCCCAAAATGTGTCTCTAAGGTGACAGAAGTTGATTTTGGAGCATAATTTTTGAACAGAAGCTTCAACCGTTTTGTGGCATATGAGAAATTCCCTAAGCCCCGGACCTGTCGATTTTGGTCAAAAATGAAAATTTCAAAAGTGCCCCAATTTCTGCTTTAAACTTTAGGTGCTGTCCCAAAATGTATCACTAAGATGACAGAAGTTGATTTAGGAGCATCATTTTTGAACAGAAACTTCAACCGTTTTGTGGCATATGAGAAATTCCCTAAGCCCCGGACCTGTCGATTTTGGTCAAAAATGAAAATTTCAAAAGTGCCCCAATTTCTGCTTTAAACTTAAGGTACTATCCCAAAATGTATCACTAAGGTGACAGAAGTTGATTTAGGAGCATCATTTTTGAACAGGAGCTTCAACCGTTTTGTGGCATATCAGAAATTCCCTAAGCCCCGGACCTGTCGATATTTATCAAAAATGAAAATTTCAAAAGTGCCCCATTTTCTGCTTTAAACTGTAGGTGCTATCCCAAAATGTATCACTAAGTTGACAGAAGTTGATTTCGGAGCATCATTTTTTAACAGGAGCTTCAACCGTTTTTTGGCATATGAGAAATTCCCTAAGCCCCGGACCTGTCGATATTGGTCAAAAATGAAAATTTCAAAAGTACCCCATTTTCTGCTTTAAACTGTAGGTGCTATCCCAAAATGTATCACTAAGGTGACAGAAGTTGATTTCGGAGCATCATTTTTGAACAGAAACTTCAACCGTTTTGTGGCATATGAGAAATTCCCTAAGCCCCGGACCTGTCGATTTTGGTCAAAAATGAAAATTTCAAAAGTGCCCCAATTTCTGCTTTAAACTTTAGGTGCTGTCCCAAAATGTATCACTAAGATGACAGAAGTTGATTTCGGAGCATCATTTTTGAACAGGAGCTTCAACCGTTTTGTGGCATATGAGAAATCCCCTAAGCCCCGGACCTGTCGATTTTGGTCAAAAATGAAAATTTCAAAAGTGCCCCAATTTCTGCTTTAAACTTTAGGTGCTGTCCCAAAATGTATAACTAAGGTGACAGAAGCTGATTTCGGAGCATCATTGTTGAACAGGAGCTTCAACCGTTTTGTGGCATATGAGAAATTCTCTAAGCCCCGGACCTGTCGATTTTGGTCAAAAATGAAAATTTCAAAAGTGCCCCAATTTCTGCTTTAAACTTAAGGTACTATCCCAAAATGTATCACTAAGGTGACAGAAGTTGATTTAGGAGCATCATTTTTGAACAGGAGCTTCAACCGTTTTGTGGCATATGAGAAATTCCCTAAGCCCCGGACATGTCGATTTTGGTCAAAAATGAAAATTTCGAAAGTGCCCCAATTTCTGCTTTAAACTGTAGATGCTATCCCAAAATGTATCACTAAGGTGACATAAGTTGATTTTGGAGCATCATTTTTGAATAGAAGCTTCAACCGTTTTGTGGCATATGAGAAATTCCCTAAGCCCCGGACCTGTCGATTTTGGTCAAAAATAAAAATTTCAAAAGTGCCCCAATTTCTGCTTTAAACTTTAGGTACTATCCCAAGATGTATCACTAAGGTGACAGAAGTTGATTTCGGAGCATCATTTTTGAACCGGAGCTTCAACCGTTTTGTGGCATATGAGAAATTCCCTAAGCCCCGGACCTGTCGATTTTGGTCGAAAATGAAATTTTCAAAAGTGTCCCAATTTCTGCTTTAAACTTTAGGTACTATCCCAAGATGTATCACTAAGGTGACAGAAGTTGATTCCGGAGCATCATTTTTGAACAGGAGCTTCAACCGTTTTGTGGCATATGAGAAATTCCCTAAGCCCCGGACCTGTCGATTTTGGTCAAAAATGAAAATTTCAAAAGTGCCCCAATTTCTGCTTTAAACTTTAGGTACTATCCCAAAATGTACCACTAAGGTGACAGAAGTTGATTTCGGAGCATCATTTTTGAACAGGAGCTTTATCCGTTTTGTGGCATATGAGAATTTCCCTAAGCCCCGGACCTGTCGATTTTGGTCAAAAATGAAAATGTCAAAAGTGCCCCAATTTCTGCTTTAAACTTTAGGTGCTATCCCAAAATGTATCACTAAGGTGATAGAAGTTGATTTTGGAGCATCATTGTTGAACAGGAGCTTCAACCGTTTTGTGGCATATGAGAAATTCCCTAAGCCCCGGACCTGTCGATTTTGGTCAAAAATGAAATTTTCAAAAGTGCCCCAATTTCTGCTTTAAACTTTAGGTACTATCCCAAAATGTACCACTAAGGTGACAGAAGTTGATTTCGGAGCATCATTTTTGAACAGGATCTTCATCCGTTTTGTGGCATATGAGAATTTCCCTAAGCCCCGGACCTGTCGATTTTGGTCAAAAATGAAAATGTCAAAAGTGCCCCAATTTCTGCTTTAAACTTTAGGTACTATCCCAAGATGTATCACTAAGGTGACAGAAGTTGATTTCGGAGCATCATTTTTGAACAGGAGCTTCAACCGTTTTGTGGCATATGAGAAATTCCCTAAGCCCCGGACCTGTCGATTTTGGTCAAAAATGAAAATTTCAAAAGTGCCCCAATTTCTTCTTTAAACTTTAGGTGCTGTCCCAAAATGTATCACTAAGGTGACAGAAGTTGATTTCGGAGCATCATTGTTGAACAGGAGCTTCAACCGTTTTGTGGCATATGAGAAATTCCCTAAGCCCCGGACCTGTCGATTTTGGTCAAAAATGAAATTTTCAAAAGTGCCCCAATTTCTGCTTTAAACTTTAGGTACTATCCCAAGATGTATCACTAAGGTGACAGAAGTTGATTCCGGAGCATCATTTTTGAACAGGAGCTTCAACCGTTTTGTGGCATATGAGAAATTCCCTAAGCCCCGGACCTGTCGATTTTGGTCAAAAATGAAAATTTCAAAAGTGCCCCAATTTCTGCTTTAAACTTTAGGTACTATCCCAAAATGTACCACTAAGGTGACAGAAGTTGATTTCGGAGCATCATTTTTGAACAGGAGCTTTATCCGTTTTGTGGCATATGAGAATTTCCCTAAGCCCCGGACCTGTCGATTTTGGTCAAAAATGAAAATGTCAAAAGTGCCCCAATTTCTGCTTTAAACTTTAGGTGCTATCCCAAAATGTATCACTAAGGTGACAGAAGTTGATTTCGGAGCATCATTTTTGAACAGGAGCTTCAACCGTTTTGTGGCATATGAGAAATTCCCTAAGCCCCGGACCTGTCAATTTTGGTCAAAAATTAAAATTTTAAAAGTGCCCCAATTTTTGCTTTAAACTTTAGGTGCTATACCAAAATGTATCACTAAGGTGACAGAAGTTGATTTCGGAGCATCATTTTTGAACAGGAGCTTCAACCGTTTTGTGGCATATGAGAAATTCCCTAAGCCCCGGAACTGTCGATTTTGGTCAAAAATGAAATTTTCAACAGTGCCCCAATTTCTGCTTTAAACTTTAGGTACTATCCCAAAATGTATCACTAAGTTGACAGAAGTTGATTTTGGAGCATCATTTTTGAACAGAAGCTTCAACCGTTTTGTGGCATATGAGAAATTCCCTAAGCCCCGGACCTGTCGATTTTGGTCAAAAATGAAATTTTCAAAAGTGCCCCAATTTCTGCTTTAAACTTTAGGTACTATCCCAAAATGTATCACTAAGTTGACATAAGTTGATTTTGGAGCATCATTTTTGAATAGAAGCTTCAACCGTTTTGTGGCATATGAGAAATTCCCTAAGCCCCGGACCTGTCGATTTTGGTCAAAAATGAAAATTTCGAAAGTGCCCCAATTTCTGCTTTAAACTGTAGATGCTATCCCAAAATGTATCACTAAGGTGACATAAGTTGATTTTGGAGCATCATTTTTGAATAGAAGCTTCAACCGTTTTGTGGCATATGAGAAATTCCCTAAGCCCCGGACCTGTCGATTTTGGTCAAAAATGAAAATTTCAAAAGTGCCCCAATTTCTTCTTTAAACTTTAGGTGCTGTCCCAAAATGTATCACTAAGGTGACAGAAGTTGATTTCGGAGCATCATTGTTGAACAGGAGCTTCAACCGTTTTGTGGCATATGAGAAATTCCCTAAGCCCCGGACCTGTCGATTTTGGTCAAAAATGAAAATTTCGAAAGTGCCCCAATTTCTGCTTTAAACTGTAGATGCTATCCCAAAATGTATCACTAAGGTGACATAAGTTGATTTTGGAGCATCATTTTTGAATAGAAGCTTCAACCGTTTTGTGGCATATGAAAAATTCCCTAAGCCCCGGACCTGTCGATTTTGGTCAAAAATGAAAATTTCAAAAGTGCCCCAATTTCTTCTTTAAACTTTAGGTGCTGTCCCAAAATGTATCACTAAGGTGACAGAAGTTGATTTCGGAGCATCATTGTTGAACAGGAGCTTCAACCGTTTTGTGGCATATGAGAAATTCCCTAAGCCCCGGACCTGTCGATTTTGGTCAAAAATGAAAATTTCAACAGTGCCCCAATTTCTGCTTTAAACTTTAGGTACTATCCCAAAATGTACCACTAAGGTGACAGAAGTTGATTTCGGAGCATCATTTTTGAACAGGAGCTTTATCCGTTTTGTGGCATATGAGAATTTCCCTAAGCCCCGGACCTGTCGATTTTGGTCAAAAATGAAAATGTCAAAAGTGCCCCAATTTCTGCTTTAAACTTTAGGTGCTATCCCAAAATGTATCACTAAGGTGATAGAAGTTGATTTTGGAGCATCATTGTTGAACAGGAGCTTCAACCGTTTTGTGGCATATGAGAAATTCCCTAAGCCCCGGACCTGTCGATTTTGGTAAAAAAATGAAAATTTCATAAGTGCCCCAATTTCTGCTTTAAACTTTAGGTACTATCCCAAGATGTATCACTAAGGTGACAGAAGTTGATTTCGGAGCATCATTTTTGAACAGGAGCTTCAACCGTTTTGTGGCATATGAGAAATTCCCTAAGCCCCGGACCTGTCAATTTTGGTCAAAAATTAAAATTTCAAAAGTGCCCCAATTTCTGCTTTAAACTTTAGGTGCTGTCCCAAAATGTATCACTAAGGTGACAGAAGTTGATTTCGGAGCATCATTTTTGAACAGAAGCTTCAACCGTTTTGTGGCATACGAGAAATTCCCTAAGCCCCGGACCTGTCGATTTTGGTCAAAAATTAAATTTTCAAAAGTGCCCCAATTTCTGCTTTAAACTTTAGGTACTATCCCAAAATGTATCACTAAGTTGACAGAAGTTGATTTTGGAGCATCATTTTTGAACAGAAGCTTCAACCTTTTTGTGGCATATGAGAAATTCCCTAAGCCCCGGACCTGTCGATTTTGGTCAAAAATGAAATTTTCAAAAGTGCCGCAATTTCTGCTTTAAACTTTAGGTGCTGTCCCAAAATGTATCACTAAGATGACAGAAGTTGATTTAGGAGCATCATTTTTGAACAGAAACTTCAACCGTTTTGTGGCATATGAGAAATTCCCTAAGCCCCGGACCTGTCGATATTTATCAAAAATGAAAATTTCAAAAGTGCCCCATTTTCTGCTTTAAACTGTAGGTGCTATCCCAAAATGTATCACTAAGGTGACAGAAGTTGATTTCGGAGCATCATTTTTGAACAGAAACTTCAACCGTTTTGTGGCATATGAGAAATTCCCTAAGCCCCGGACCTGTTGATTTTGGTCAAAAATGAAAATTTCAAAAGTGCCCCAATTTCTGCTTTAAACTTTAGGTGCTGTCCCAAAATGTATCACTAAGATGACAGAAGTTGATTTCGGAGCATCATTTTTGAACAGGAGCTTCAACCGTTTTGTGGCATATGAGAAATCCCCTAAGCCCCGGACCTGTCGATTTTGGTCAAAAATGAAAATTTCAAAAGTGCCCCAATTTCTGCTTTAAACTTTAGGTGCTGTCCCAAAATGTATAACTAAGGTGACAGAAGCTGATTTCGGAGCATCATTGTTGAACAGGAGCTTCAACCGTTTTGTGGCATATGAGAAATTCTCTAAGCCCCGGACCTGTCGATTTTGGTCAAAAATGAAAATTTCAAAAGTGCCCCAATTTCTGCTTTAAACTTAAGGTACTATCCCAAAATGTATCACTAAGGTGACAGAAGTTGATTTCGGAGCATCATTTTTGAACAGAAGCTTCAACCGTTTTGTGGCATATGAGAAATTCCCTAAGCCCCGGACCTGTCGATTTTGGTCAAAAATGAAATTTTCAAAAGTGCCCCAATTTCTGCTTTAAACTTTAGGTACTATCCCAAAATGTATCACTAAGTTGACATAAGTTGATTTTGGAGCATCATTTTTGAATAGAAGCTTCAACCGTTTTGTGGCATATGAGAAATTCCCTAAGCCCCGGACCTGTCGATTTTGGTCAAAAATGAAAATTTCGAAAGTGCCCCAATTTCTGCTTTAAACTGTAGATGCTATCCCAAAATGTATCACTAAGGTGACATAAGTTGATTTTGGAGCATCATTTTTGAATAGAAGCTTCAACCGTTTTGTGGCATATGAGAAATTCCCTAAGCCCCGGACCTGTCGATTTTGGTCAAAAATAAAAATTTCAAAAGTGCCCCAATTTCTGCTTTAAACTTTAGGTACTATCCCAAGATGTATCACTAAGGTGACAGAAGTTGATTCCGGAGCATCATTTTTGAACAGGAGCTTCAACCGTTTTGTGGCATATGAGAAATTCCCTAAGCCCCGGACCTGTCGATTTTGGTCAAAAATGAAAATTTCAAAAGTGCCCCAATTTCTGCTTTAAACTTTAGGTGCTATCCCAAAATGTATCACTAAGGTGATAGAAGTTGATTTTGGAGCATCATTGTTGAACAGGAGCTTCAACCGTTTTGTGGCATATGAGAAATTCCCTAAGCCCCGGACCTGTCGATTTTGGTAAAAAATGAAAATTTCAAAAGTGCCCCAATTTCTGCTTTAAACTTTAGGTACTATCCCAAGATGTATCACTAAGGTGACAGAAGTTGATTTCGGAGCATCATTTTTGAACAGGAACTTCAACCGTTTTGTGGCATATGAGAAATTCCCTAAGCCCCGGACCTGTCGATTTTGGTCAAAAATGAAATTTTCAAAACTGCCCCAATTTCTGCTTTAAACTTTAGGTACTATCCCAAAATGTATCACTAAGTTGACATAAGTTGATTTTGGAGCATCATTTTTGAATAGAAGCTTCAACCGTTTTGTGGCATATGAGAAATTCCCTAAGCCCCGGACCTGTCGATTTTGGTCAAAAATGAAAATTTCGAAAGTGCCCCAATTTCTGCTTTAAACTGTAGATGCTATCCCAAAATGTATCACTAAGGTGACATAAGTTGATTTTGGAGCATCATTTTTGAATAGAAGCTTCAACCGTTTTGTGGCATATGAGAAATTCCCTAAGCCCCGGACCTGTCGATTTTGGTCAAAAATGAAAATTTCAACAGTGCCCCAATTTCTGCTTTAAACTTTAGGTACTATCCCAAAATGTACCACTAAGGTGACAGAAGTTGATTTCGGAGCATCATTTTTGAACAGGAGCTTTATCCGTTTTGTGGCATATGAGAATTTCCCTAAGCCCCGGACCTGTCGATTTTGGTCAAAAATGAAAATGTCAAAAGTGCCCCAATTTCTGCTTTAAACTTTAGGTGCTATCCCAAAATGTATCACTAAGGTGATAGAAGTTGATTTTGGAGCATCATTGTTGAACAGGAGCTTCAACCGTTTTGTGGCATATGAGAAATTCCCTGAGCCCCGGACCTGTCGATTTTGGTAAAAAAATGAAAATTTCATAAGTGCCCCAATTTCTGCTTTAAACTTTAGGTACTATCCCAAAATGTATCACTAAGGTGACAGAGGTTGATTTCGGAGCATCATTTTTGAACAGAAGCTTCAACCGTTTTGTGGCATATGAGAAATTCCCTAAGCCCCGGACCTGTCGATTTTGGTCAAAAATGAAATTTTCAAAAGTGCCCCAATTTCTGCTTTAAACTTTAGGTACTATCCCAAAATGTATCACTAAGTTGACATAAGTTGATTTTGGAGCATCATTTTTGAATAGAAGCTTCAACCGTTTTGTGGCATATGAGAAATTCCCTAAGCCCCGGACCTGTCGATTTTGGTCAAAAATGAAAATTTCGAAAGTGCCCCAATTTCTGCTTTAAACTGTAGATGCTATCCCAAAATGTATCACTAAGGTGACATAAGTTGATTTTGGAGCATCATTTTTGAATAGAAGCTTCAACCGTTTTGTGGCATATGAGAAATTCCCTAAGCCCCGGACCTGTCGATTTTGGTCAAAAATAAAAATTTCAAAAGTGCCCCAATTTCTGCTTTAAACTTTAGGTACTATCCCAAGATGTATCACTAAGGTGACAGAAGTTGATTTCGGAGCATCATTTTTGAACCGGAGCTTCAACCGTTTTGTGGCATATGAGAAATTCCCTAAGCCCCGGACCTGTCGATTTTGGTCGAAAATGAAATTTTCAAAAGTGTCCCAATTTCTGCTTTAAACTTTAGGTACTATCCCAAGATGTATCACTAAGGTGACAGAAGTTGATTCCGGAGCATCATTTTTGAACAGGAGCTTCAACCGTTTTGTGGCATATGAGAAATTCCCTAAGCCCCGGACCTGTCGATTTTGGTCAAAAATGAAAATTTCAAAAGTGCCCCAATTTCTGCTTTAAACTTTAGGTGCTATCCCAAAATGTATCACTAAGGTGATAGAAGTTGATTTTGGAGCATCATTGTTGAACAGGAGCTTCAACCGTTTTGTGGCATATGAGAAATTCCCTAAGCCCCGGACCTGTCGATTTTGGTAAAAAATGAAAATTTCAAAAGTGCCCCAATTTCTGCTTTAAACTTTAGGTACTATCCCAAGATGTATCACTAAGGTGACAGAAGTTGATTTCGGAGCATCATTTTTGAACAGGAGCTTCAACCGTTTTGTGGCATATGAGAAATTCCCTAAGCCCCGGACCTGTCGATTTTGGTCAAAAATGAAATTTTCAAAAGTGCCCCAATTTCTGCTTTAAACTGTAGATGCTATCCCAAAATGTATCACTAAGGTGACATAAGTTGATTTTGGAGCATCATTTTTGAATAGAAGCTTCAACCGTTTTGTGGCATATGAGAAATTCCCTAAGCCCCGGACCTGTCGATTTTGGTCAAAAATGAAAATTTCAACAGTGCCCCAATTTCTGCTTTAAACTTTAGGTACTATCCCAAAATGTACCACTAAGGTGACAGAAGTTGATTTCGGAGCATCATTTTTGAACAGGAGCTTTATCCGTTTTGTGGCATATGAGAATTTCCCTAAGCCCCGGACCTGTCGATTTTGGTCAAAAATGAAAATGTCAAAAGTGCCCCAATTTCTGCTTTAAACTTTAGGTGCTATCCCAAAATGTATCACTAAGGTGATAGAAGTTGATTTTGGAGCATCATTGTTGAACAGGAGCTTCAACCGTTTTGTGGCATATGAGAAATTCCCTAAGCCCCGGACCTGTCGATTTTGGTAAAAAAATGAAAATTTCATAAGTGCCCCAATTTCTGCTTTAAACTTTAGGTACTATCCCAAGATGTATCACTAAGGTGACAGAAGTTGATTTCGGAGCATCATTTTTGAACAGGAGCTTCAACCGTTTTGTGGCATATGAGAAATTCCCTAAGCCCCGGACCTGTCAATTTTGGTCAAAAATTAAAATTTCAAAAGTGCCCCAATTTCTGCTTTAAACTTTAGGTGCTGTCCCAAAATGTATCACTAAGGTGACAGAAGTTGATTTCGGAGCATCATTTTTGAACAGAAGCTTCAACCGTTTTGTGGCATACGAGAAATTCCCTAAGCCCCGGACCTGTCGATTTTGGTCAAAAATTAAATTTTCAAAAGTGCCCCAATTTCTGCTTTAAACTTTAGGTACTATCCCAAAATGTATCACTAAGTTGACAGAAGTTGATTTTGGAGCATCATTTTTGAACAGAAGCTTCAACCTTTTTGTGGCATATGAGAAATTCCCTAAGCCCCGGACCTGTCGATTTTGGTCAAAAATGAAATTTTCAAAAGTGCCGCAATTTCTGCTTTAAACTTTAGGTGCTGTCCCAAAATGTATCACTAAGATGACAGAAGTTGATTTAGGAGCATCATTTTTGAACAGAAACTTCAACCGTTTTGTGGCATATGAGAAATTCCCTAAGCCCCGGACCTGTCGATATTTATCAAAAATGAAAATTTCAAAAGTGCCCCATTTTCTGCTTTAAACTGTAGGTGCTATCCCAAAATGTATCACTAAGGTGACAGAAGTTGATTTCGGAGCATCATTTTTGAACAGAAACTTCAACCGTTTTGTGGCATATGAGAAATTCCCTAAGCCCCGGACCTGTTGATTTTGGTCAAAAATGAAAATTTCAAAAGTGCCCCAATTTCTGCTTTAAACTTTAGGTGCTGTCCCAAAATGTATCACTAAGATGACAGAAGTTGATTTCGGAGCATCATTTTTGAACAGGAGCTTCAACCGTTTTGTGGCATATGAGAAATCCCCTAAGCCCCGGACCTGTCGATTTTGGTCAAAAATGAAAATTTCAAAAGTGCCCCAATTTCTGCTTTAAACTTTAGGTGCTGTCCCAAAATGTATAACTAAGGTGACAGAAGCTGATTTCGGAGCATCATTGTTGAACAGGAGCTTCAACCGTTTTGTGGCATATGAGAAATTCTCTAAGCCCCGGACCTGTCGATTTTGGTCAAAAATGAAAATTTCAAAAGTGCCCCAATTTCTGCTTTAAACTTTAGGTACTATCCCAAAATGTACCACTAAGGTGACAGAAGTTGATTTCGGAGCATCATTTTTGAACAGGAGCTTTATCCGTTTTGTGGCATATGAGAATTTCCCTAAGCCCCGGACCTGTCGATTTTGGTCAAAAATGAAAATGTCAAAAGTGCCCCAATTTCTGCTTTAAACTTTAGGTGCTATCCCAAAATGTATCACTAAGGTGATAGAAGTTGATTTTGGAGCATCATTGTTGAACAGGAGCTTCAACCGTTTTGTGGCATATGAGAAATTCCCTAAGCCCCGGACCTGTCGATTTTGGTAAAAAATGAAAATTTCATAAGTGCCCCAATTTCTGCTTTAAACTTTAGGTACTATCCCAAGATGTATCACTAAGGTGACAGAAGTTGATTTCGGAGCATCATTTTTGAACAGGAGCTTCAACCGTTTTGTGGCATATGAGAAATTCCCTAAGCCCCGGACCTGTCAATTTTGGTCAAAAATTAAAATTTTAAAAGTGCCCTAATTTTTGCTTTAAACTTTAGGTGCTATCCCAAAATGTATCACTAAGGTGACAGAAGTTGATTTCGGAGCATCATTTTTGAACAGGAGCTTCAACCGTTTTGTGGCATATGAGAAATTCCCTATGCACCGGAACTGTCGATTTTGGTCAAAAATGAAATTTTCAACAGTGCCCCAATTTCTGCTTTAAACTTTAGGTACTATCCCAAAATGTATCACTAAGTTGACAGAAGTTGATTTTGGAGCATCATTTTTGAACAGAAGCTTCAACCGTTTTGTGGCATATGAGAAATTCCCTAAGCCCCGGACCTGTCGATTTTGGTCAAAAATGAAATTTTCAAAAGTGCCCCAATTTCTGCTTTAAACTTTAGGTACTATCCCAAAATGTATCACTAAGTTGACATAAGTTGATTTTGGAGCATCATTTTTGAATAGAAGCTTCAACCGTTTTGTGGCATATGAGAAATTCCCTAAGCCCCGGACCTGTCGATTTTGGTCAAAAATGAAAATTTCGAAAATGCCCCAATTTCTGCTTTAAACTGTAGATGCTATCCCAAAATGTATCACTAAGGTGACATAAGTTGATTTTGGAGCATCATTTTTGAATAGAAGCTTCAACCGTTTTGTGGCATATGAGAAATTCCCTAAGCCCCGGACCTGTCGATTTTGGTCAAAAATGAAAATTTCAAAAGTGCCCCAATTTCTTCTTTAAACTTTAGGTGCTGTCCCAAAATGTATCACTAAGGTGACAGAAGTTGATTTCGGAGCATCATTGTTGAACAGGAGCTTCAACCGTTTTGTGGCATATGAGAAATTCCCTAAGCCCCGGACCTGTCGATTTTGGTCAAAAATGAAAATTTCAAAAGTGCCCCAATTTCTGCTTTAAACTTTAGGTACTATCCCAAAATGTACCACTAAGGTGACAGAAGTTGATTTCGGAGCATCATTTTTGAACAGGAGCTTTATCCGTTTTGTGGCATATGAGAATTTCCCTAAGCCCCGGACCTGTCGATTTTGGTCAAAAATGAAAATGTCAAAAGTGCCCCAATTTCTGCTTTAAACTTTAGGTGCTGTCCCAAAATGTATCACTAAGGTGATAGAAGTTGATTTTGGAGCATCATTGTTGAACAGGAGCTTCAACCGTTTTGTGGCATATGAGAAATTCCCTAAGCCCCGGACCTGTCGATTTTGGTAAAAAATGAAAATTTCAAAAGTGCCCCAATTTCTGCTTTAAACTTTAGGTACTATCCCAAGATGTATCACTAAGGTGACAGAAGTTGATTTCGGAGCATCATTTTTGAACAGGAGCTTCAACCGTTTTGTGGCATATGAGAAATTCCCTAAGCCCCGGACCTGTCGATTTTGGTCAAAAATGAAAATTTCGAAAGTGCCCCAATTTCTGCTTTAAACTGTAGATGCTATCCCAAAATGTATCACTAAGGTGACATAAGTTGATTTTGGAGCATCATTTTTGAATAGAAGCTTCAACCGTTTTGTGACATATGAGAAATTCCCTAAGCCCCGGACCTGTCGATTTTGGTCAAAAATGAAAATTTCAAAAGTGCCCCAATTTCTTCTTTAAACTTTAGGTGCTGTCCCAAAATGTATCACTAAGGTGACAGAAGTTGATTTCGGAGCATCATTGTTGAACAGGAGCTTCAACCGTTTTGTGGCATATGAGAAATTCCCTAAGCCCCGGACCTGTCGATTTTGGTCAAAAATGACATTTTCAAAAGTGCCCCAATTTCTGCTTTAAACTTTAGGTACTATCCCAAGATGTATCACTAAGGTGACAGAAGTTGATGCCGGAGCATCATTTTTGAACAGGAGCTTCAACCGTTTTGTGGCATATGAGAAATTCCCTAAGCCCCGGACCTGTCGATTTTGGTCAAAAATGAAAATTTCAAAAGTGCCCCAATTTCTGCTTTAAACTTTAGGTACTATCCCAAAATGTACCACTAAGGTGACAGAAGTTGATTTCGGAGCATCATTTTTGAACAGGAGCTTTATCCGTTTTGTGGCATATGAGAATTTCCCTAAGCCCCGGACCTGTCGATTTTGGTCAAAAATGAAAATGTCAAAAGTGCCCCAATTTCTGCTTTAAACTTTAGGTGCTATCCCAAAATGTATCACTAAGGTGATAGAAGTTGATTTTGGAGCATCATTTTTGAATAGAAGCTTCAACCGTTTTGTGGCATATGAGAAATTCCCTAAGCCCCGGACCTGTCGATTTTGGTCAAAAATGAAAATTTCAAAAGTGCCCCAATTTCTTCTTTAAACTTTAGGTGCTGTCCCAAAATGTATCACTAAGGTGACAGAAGTTGATTTCGGAGCATCATTGTTGAACAGGAGCTTCAACCGTTTTGTGGCATATGAGAAATTCCCTAAGCCCCGGACCTGTCGATTTTGGTCAAAAATGAAATTTTCAAAAGTGCCCCAATTTCTGCTTTAAACTTTAGGTACTATCCCAAGATGTATCACTAAGGTGACAGAAGTTGATTCCGGAGCATCATTTTTGAACAGGAGCTTCAACCGTTTTGTGGCATATGAGAAATTCCCTAAGCCCCGGACCTGTCGATTTTGGTCAAAAATGAAAATTTCAAAAGTGCCCCAATTTCTGCTTTAAACTTTAGGTACTATCCCAAAATGTACCACTAAGGTGACAGAAGTTGATTTCGGAGCATCATTTTTGAACAGGAGCTTTATCCGTTTTGTGGCATATGAGAATTTCCCTAAGCCCCGGACCTGTCGATTTTGGTCAAAAATGAAAATGTCAAAAGTGCCCCAATTTCTGCTTTAAACTTTAGGTGCTATCCCAAAATGTATCACTAAGGTGATAGAAGTTGATTTTGGAGCATCATTGTTGAACAGGAGCTTCAACCGTTTTGTGGCATATGAGAAATTCCCTAAGCTCCGGACCTGTCGATTTTGGTAAAAAATGAAAATTTCATAAGTGCCCCAATTTCTGCTTTAAACTTTAGGTACTATCCCAAGATGTATCACTAAGGTGACAGAAGTTGATTTCGGAGCATCATTTTTGAACAGGAGCTTCAACCGTTTTGTGGCATATGAGAAATTCCCTAAGCCCCGGACCTGTCAATTTTGGTCAAAAATTAAAATTTTAAAAGTGCCCCAATTTTTGCTTTAAACTTTAGGTGCTATCCCAAAATGTATCACTAAGGTGACAGAAGTTGATTTCGGAGCATCATTTTTGAACAGGAGCTTCAACCGTTTTGTGGCATATGAGAAATTCCCTATGCACCGGAACTGTCGATTTTGGTCAAAAATGAAATTTTCAACAGTGCCCCAATTTCTGCTTTAAACTTTAGGTACTATCCCAAAATGTATCACTAAGTTGACAGAAGTTGATTTTGGAGCATCATTTTTGAACAGAAGCTTCAACCGTTTTGTGGCATATGAGAAATTCCCTAAGCCCCGGACCTGTCGATTTTGGTCAAAAATGAAAATTTCGAAAATGCCCCAATTTCTGCTTTAAACTGTAGATGCTATCCCAAAATGTATCACTAAGGTGACATAAGTTGATTTTGGAGCATCATTTTTGAATAGAAGCTTCAACCGTTTTGTGGCATATGAGAAATTCCCTAAGCCCCGGACCTGTCGATTTTGGTCAAAAATGAAAATTTCAAAAGTGCCCCAATTTACTTTTTAAACTTTAGGTGCTGTCCCAAAATGTATCACTAAGGTGACAGAAGTTGATTTCGGAGCATCATTGTTGAACAGGAGCTTCAACCGTTTTGTGGCATATGAGAAATTCCCTAAGCCCCGGACCTGTCGATTTTGGTCAAAAATGAAAATTTCAAAAGTGCCCCAATTTCTGCTTTAAACTTTAGGTACTATCCCAAAATGTACCACTTAGGTGACAGAAGTTGATTTCGGAGCATCATTTTTGAACAGGAGCTTTATCCGTTTTGTGGCATATGAGAATTTCCCTAAGCCCCGGATCTGTCGATTTTGGTCAAAAATGAAAATGTCAAAAGTGCCCCAATTTCTGCTTTAAACTTTAGGTGCTGTCCCAAAATGTATCACTAAGGTGACAGAAGTTGATTTCGGAGCATCATTGTTGAACAGGAGCTTCAACCGTTTTGTGGCATATGAGAAATTCCCTAAGCCCCGGACCTGTCGATTTTGGTCAAAAATGAAATTTTCAAAAGTGCCCCAATTTCTGCTTTAAACTTTAGGTACTATCCCAAGATGTATCACTAAGGTGACAGAAGTTGATTCCGGAGCATCATTTTTGAACAGGAGCTTCAACCGTTTTGTGGCATATGAGAAATTCCCTAAGCCCCGGACCTGTCGATTTTGGTCAAAAATGAAAATTTCAAAAGTGCCCCAATTTCTGCTTTAAACTTTAGGTACTATCCCAAAATGTACCACTAAGGTGACAGAAGTTGATTTCGGAGCATCATTTTTGAACAGGAGCTTTATCCGTTTTGTGGCATATGAGAATTTCCCTAAGCCCCGGACCTGTCGATTTTGGTCAAAAATGAAAATGTCAAAAGTGCCCCAATTTCTGCTTTAAACTTTAGGTGCTATCCCAAAATGTATCACTAAGGTGATAGAAGTTGATTTTGGAGCATCATTGTTGAACAGGAGCTTCAACCGTTTTGTGGCATATGAGAAATTCCCTAAGCTCCGGACCTGTCGATTTTGGTAAAAAATGAAAATTTCATAAGTGCCCCAATTTCTGCTTTAAACTTTAGGTACTATCCCAAGATGTATCACTAAGGTGACAGAAGTTGATTTCGGAGCATCATTTTTGAACAGGAGCTTCAACCGTTTTGTGGCATATGAGAAATTCCCTAAGCCCCGGACCTGTCAATTTTGGTCAAAAATTAAAATTTTAAAAGTGCCCCAATTTTTGCTTTAAACTTTAGGTGCTATCCCAAAATGTATCACTAAGGTGACAGAAGTTGATTTCGGAGCATCATTTTTGAACAGGAGCTTCAACCGTTTTGTGGCATATGAGAAATTCCCTATGCACCGGAACTGTCGATTTTGGTCAAAAATGAAATTTTCAACAGTGCCCCAATTTCTGCTTTAAACTTTAGGTACTATCCCAAAATGTATCACTAAGTTGACAGAAGTTGATTTTGGAGCATCATTTTTGAACAGAAGCTTCAACCGTTTTGTGGCATATGAGAAATTCCCTAAGCCCCGGACCTGTCGATTTTGGTCAAAAATGAAATTTTCAAAAGTGCCCCAATTTCTGCTTTAAACTTTAGGTACTATCCCAAAATGTATCACTAAGTTGACATAAGTTGATTTTGGAGCATCATTTTTGAATAGAAGCTTCAACCGTTTTGTGGCATATGAGAAATTCCCTAAGCCCCGGACCTGTCGATTTTGGTCAAAAATGAAAATTTCGAAAATGCCCCAATTTCTGCTTTAAACTGTAGATGCTATCCCAAAATGTATCACTAAGGTGACATAAGTTGATTTTGGAGCATCATTTTTGAATAGAAGCTTCAACCGTTTTGTGGCATATGAGAAATTCCCTAAGCCCCGGACCTGTCGATTTTGGTCAAAAATGAAAATTTCAAAAGTGCCCCAATTTACTTTTTAAACTTTAGGTGCTGTCCCAAAATGTATCACTAAGGTGACAGAAGTTGATTTCGGAGCATCATTGTTGAACAGGAGCTTCAACCGTTTTGTGGCATATGAGAAATTCCCTAAGCCCCGGACCTGTCGATTTTGGTCAAAAATGAAAATTTCAAAAGTGCCCCAATTTCTGCTTTAAACTTTAGGTACTATCCCAAAATGTACCACTTAGGTGACAGAAGTTGATTTCGGAGCATCATTTTTGAACAGGAGCTTTATCCGTTTTGTGGCATATGAGAATTTCCCTAAGCCCCGGATCTGTCGATTTTGGTCAAAAATGAAAATGTCAAAAGTGCCCCAATTTCTGCTTTAAACTTTAGGTGCTATCCCAAAATGTATCACTAAGGTGATAGAAGTTGATTTTGGAGCATCATTGTTGAACAGGAGCTTCAACCGTTTTGTGGCATATGAGAAATTCCCTAAGCCCCGGACCTGTCGATTTTGGTAAAAAATGAAAATTTCAAAAGTGCCCCAATTTCTGCTTTAAACTGTAGATGCTATCCCAAAATGTATCACTAAGGTGACATAAGTTGATTTTGGAGCATCATTTTTGAATAGAAGCTTCAACCGTTTTGTGGCATATGAGAAATTCCCTAAGCCCCGGACCTGTCGATTTTGGTCAAAAATGAAAATTTCAAAAGTGCCCCAATTTCTTCTTTAAACTTTAGGTGCTGTCCCAAAATGTATCACTAAGGTGACAGAAGTTGATTTCGGAGCATCATTGTTGAACAGGAGCTTCAACCGTTTTGTGGCATATGAGAAATTCCCTAAGCCCCGGACCTGTTGATTTTGGTCAAAAATGAAATTTTCAAAAGTGCCCCAATTTCTGCTTTAAACTTTAGGTACTATCCCAAGATGTATCACTAAGGTGACAGAAGTTGATTCCGGAGCATCATTTTTGAACAGGAGCTTCAACCGTTTTGTGGCATATGAGAAATTCCCTAAGCCCCGGACCTGTCGATTTTGGTCAAAAATGAAAATTTCAAAAGTGCCCCAATTTCTGCTTTAAACTTTAGGTACTATCCCAAAATGTACCACTAAGGTGACAGAAGTTGATTTCGGAGCATCATTTTTGAACAGGAGCTTTATCCGTTTTGTGGCATATGAGAATTTCCCTAAGCCCCGGACCTGTCGATTTTGGTCAAAAATGAAAATGTCAAAAGTGCCCCAATTTCTTCTTTAAACTTTAGGTGCTATCCCAAAATGTATCACTAAGGTGATAGAAGTTGATTTTGGAGCATCATTGTTGAACAGGAGCTTCAACCGTTTTGTGGCATATGAGAAATTCCCTAAGCCCCGGACCTGTCGATTTTGGTAAAAAATGAAAATTTCATAAGTGCCCCAATTTCTACTTTAAACTTTAGGTACTATCCCAAGATGTATCACTAAGTTGACAGAAGTTGATTTTGGAGCATCATTTTTGAACAGAAGCTTCAACCGTTTTGTGGCATATGAGAAATTCCCTAAGCCCCGGACCTGTCGATTTTGGTCAAAAATGAAATTTTCAAAAGTGCCCCAATTTCTGCTTTAAACTTTAGGTACTATCCCAAAATGTATCACTAAGTTGACATAAGTTGATTTTGGAGCATCATTTTTGAATAGAAGCTTCAACCGTTTTGTGGCATATGAGAAATTCCCTAAGCCCCGGACCTGTCGATTTTGGTCAAAAATGAAAATTTCGAAAATGCCCCAATTTCTGCTTTAAACTGTAGATGATATCCAAAAATGTATCACTAAGGTGACAGAAGTTGATTTCGGAGCATCATTGTTGAACAGGAGCTTCAACCGTTTTGTGGCATATGAGAAATTCCCTAAGCCCCGGACCTGTCGATTTTGGTCAAAAATGAAAATTTCAAAAGTGCCCCAATTTCTGCTTTAAACTTTAGGTACTATCCCAAAATGTACCACTAAGGTGACAGAAGTTGATTTCGGAGCATCATTTTTGAACAGGAGCTTTATCCGTTTTGTGGCATATGAGAATTTCCCTAAGCCCCGGATCTGTCGATTTTGGTCAAAAATGAAAATGTCAAAAGTGCCCCAATTTCTGCTTTAAACTTTAGGTGCTATCCCAAAATGTATCACTAAGGTGATAGAAGTTGATTTTGGAGCATCATTGTTGAACAGGAGCTTCAACCGTTTTGTGGCATATGAGAAATTCCCTAAGCCCCGGACCTGTCGATTTTGGTAAAAAATGAAAATTTCAAAAGTGCCCCAATTTCTGCTTTAAACTTTAGGTACTATCCCAAAATGTATCACTAAGGTGACAGAAGTTGATTTCGGAGCATCATTTTTGAACAGGAGCTTCATCCGTTTTGTAGCATATGAGAAATTCCCTAAGCCCCGGACCTGTCAATTTTGGTCAAAAATTTAAATTTCAAAAGTGCCCCAATTTCTGCTTTAAACTTTAGGTGCTGTCCCAAAATGTATCACTAAGGTGACATAAGTTGATTTTGGAGCATCATTTTTGAACAGAAGCTTCAACCGTTTTGTGGCATACGAGAAATTCCCTAAGCCCCGGACCTGTCGATTTTGGTCAAAAATTAAATTTTCAAAAGTGCCCCAATTTCTGCTTTAAACTTTAGCTACTATCCCAAAATGTATCACTAAGTTGACATAAGTTGATTTTGGAGCATCATTTTTGAATAGAAGCTTCAACCGTTTTGTGGCATGTGAGAAATTCCCTAAGCCCCGGACCTGTCGATTTTGGTCAAAAATGGAAATTTCAAAAGTGCCCCAATTTCTTCTTTAAACTTTAGGTGCTGTCCCAAAATGTATCACTAAGGTGACAGAAGTTGATTTCGGAGCATCATTGTTGAACAGGAGCTTCAACCGTTTTGTGGCATATGAGAAATTCCCTAAGCCCCGGACCTGTCGATTTTGGTCAAAAATGAAAATTTCAAAAGTGCCCCAATTTCTGCTTTAAACTTTAGGTACTATCCCAAAATGTACCACTAAGGTGACAGAAGTTGATTTCGGAGCATCATTTTTGAACAGGAGCTTTATCCGTTTTGTGGCATATGAGAATTTCCCTAAGCCCCGGACCTGTTGATTTTGGTCAAAAATGAAAATGTCAAAAGTGCCCCAATTTCTGCTTTAAACTTTAGGTGCTATCCCAAAATGTATCACTAAGGTGATAGAAGTTGATTTTGGAGCATCATTGTTGAACAGGAGCTTCAACCGTTTTGTGGCATATGAGAAATTCCCTAAGCCCCGGACCTGTCAATTTTGGTAAAAAATGAAAATTTCAAAAGTGCCCCAATTTCTGCTTTAAACTTTAGGTACTATCCCAAAATGTATCACTAAGGTGACATAAGTTGATTTTGGAGCATCATTTTTGAATAGAAGCTTCAACCGTTTTGTGGCATATGAGAAATTCCCTAAGCCCCGGACCTGTCGATTTTGGTCAAAAATGAAATTTTCAAAAGTGCCCCAATTTCTGCTTTAAACTTTAGGTACTATCCCAAGATGTATCACTAAGGTGACAGAAGTTGATTCCGGAGCATCATTTTAGAACAGGAGCTTCAACCGTTTTGTGGCATATGAGAAATTCCCTAAGCCCCGGACCTGTCGATTTTGGTCAAAAATGAAAATTTCAAAAGTGCCCCAATTTCTGCTTTAAACTTTAGGTACTATCCCAAAATGTACCACTAAGGTGACAGAAGTTGATTTCGGAGCATCATTTTTGAACAGGAGCTTTATCCGTTTTGTGGCATATGAGAACTTCCCTAAGCCCCGGACCTGTCGATTTTGGTCAAAAATGAAAATTTCAAAAGTGCCCCAATTTCTGCTTTAAACTTTAGGTACTATCCCAAGATGTATCACTAAGGTGACAGAAGTTGATTTCGGAGCATCATTTTTGAACAGGAGCTTCAACCGTTTTGTGGCATATGAGAAATTCCCTAAGCCCCGGACCTGTCAATTTTGGTCAAAAATTAAAATTTTAAAAGTGCCCCAATTTTTGCTTTAAACTTTAGGTGCTATCCCAAAATGTATCACTAAGGTGACAGAAGTTGATTTTGGAGCATCATTGTTGAACATGAGTTTCAACCGTTTTGTGGCATATGAGAAATTCCCTAAGCCCCGGACCTGTCGATTTTGGTCAAAAATGAAAATTTCAAAAGTGCCCCAATTTCTGCTTTAAACTTTAGGTACTTTCCCAAGATGTATCACTAAGGTGACAGAAGTTGATTTCGGAGCATCATTTTTGAACAGGAGCTTCAACCGTTTTGTGGCATATGAGAAATTCCCTAAGCCCCGGAACTGTCGATTTTGGTCAAAAATGAAATTTTCAACAGTGCCCCAATTTCTGCTTTAAACTTTAGGTACTATCCCAAAATGTATCACTAAGTTGACAGAAGTTGATTTTGGAGCATCATTTTTGAACAGAAGCTTCAACCGTTTTGTGGCATATGAGAAATTCCCTAAGCCCCGGACCTGTCGATTTTGGTCAAAAATGAAAATTTCGAAAGTGCCCCAATTTCTGCTTTAAACTGTAGATGCTATCCCAAAATGTATCACTAAGGTGACATAAGTTGATTTTGGAGCATCATTTTTGAATAGAAGCTTCAACCGTTTTGTGGCATATGAGAAATTCCCTAAGCCCCGGACCTGTCGATTTTGGTCAAAAATGAAAATTTCAAAAGTGCCCCAATTTCTTCTTTAAACTTTAGGTGCTGTCCCAAAATGTATCACTAAGGTGACAGAAGTTGATTTCGGAGCATCATTGTTGAACAGGAGCTTCAACCGTTTTGTGGCATATGAGAAATTCCCTAAGCCCCGGACCTGTCGATTTTGGTCAAAAATGAAAATTTCAAAAGTGCCCCAATTTCTGCTTTAAACTTTAGGTACTATCCCAAAATGTACCACTAAGGTGACAGAAGTTGATTTCGGAGCATCATTTTTGAACAGGAGCTTTATCCGTTTTGTGGCATATGAGAATTTCCCTAAGCCCCGGACCTGTCGATTTTGGTCAAAAATGAAAATGTCAAAAGTGCCCCAATTTCTGCTTTAAACTTTAGGTGCTATCCCAAAATGTATCACTAAGGTGACAGAAGTTGATTTCGGAGCATCATTTTTGAACAGGAGCTTCAACCGTTTTGTGGCATATGAGAAATTCCCTAAGCCCTGGACCTGTCGATTTTGGTCAAAAATGAAAATTTCAAAAGTGCCCCAATTTCTGCTTTAAACTTTAGGTACTATCCCAAAATGTATCACTAAGATGACAGAAGTTGTTTTCGGAGCATCATTTTTGAACAGGAGCTTCAACCGTTTTGTGGCATATGCGAAATTCCCTAAATCCCGGACCTGTCGATTTTGGTCAAAAATGAAAATTTCAAAAGTGCCCCAATTTCTGCTTTAAACTTTAGGTGCTATCCCAAAATGTATCACTAAGGTGACAGAAGTTGATTTCGGAGCATCATTTTTGAACAGAAGCTTCAATCGTTTTGTGGCATATGAGAAATTCCCTAAGCCCCGGACCTGTCGATTTTGGTCAAAAATGAAAATTTCAAAAGTGCCCCAATTTCTGCTTTAGACTTTAGGTGCTATCCCAAAATGTATCACTAAGGTGACAGAAGTTGATTTCGGAGCATCATTTTTGAACAGAAGCTTCAACCATTTTGTGGCATATGAGAAATTCCCTAAGCCCCGGACCTGTCGATTTTGGTCAAAAATGAAAATTTCAAAAGTGCCCCAATTTCTGCTTTAAACTTAAGGTACTATCCCAAAATGTATCACTAAGGTGACAGAAGTTGATTTAGGAGCATCATTTTTGAACAGGAGCTTCAACCGTTTTGTGGCATATGAGAAAATCCCTAAGCCCCGGACCTGTCGATTTTGGTCAAAAATGAAAATTTCAAAAGTGCCCCAATTTCTGCTTTAAACTTAAGGTACTATCCCAAAATGTATCACTAAGGTGACAGAAGTTGATTTAGGAGCATCATTTTTGAACAGGAGCTTCAACCGTTTTGTGGCATATCAGAAATTCCCTAAGCCCCGGACCTGTCGATATTTATCAAAAATGAAAATTTCAAAAGTGCCCCATTTTCTGCTTTAAACTGTAGGTGCTATCCCAAAATGTATCACTAAGGTGACAGAAGTTGATTTCGGAGCATCATTTTTGAACAGAAACTTCAACCGTTTTGTGGCATATGAGAAATTCCCTAAGCCCCGGACCTGTCGATTTTGGTCAAAAATGAAAATTTCAAAAGTGCCCCAATTTCTGCTTTAAACTGTAGGTGCTGTCCCAAAATGTATCACTAAGATGATAGAAGTTGATTTCGGAGCATCATTTTTGAACAGGAGCTTCAACCGTTTTGTGGCATATGAGAAATCCCCTAAGCCCCGGACCTGTCGATTTTGGTCAAAAATGAAAATTTCAAAAAAAGTGCCCCAATTTCTGCTTTAAACTTTAGGTGCTGTCCCAAAATGTATAACTAAGGTGACAGAAGCTGATTTCGGAGCATCATTGTTGAACAGGAGCTTCAACCGTTTTGTGGCATATGAGAAATTCTCTAAGCCCCGGACCTGTCGATTTTGGTCAAAAATGAAAATTTCAAAAGTGCCCCAATTTCTGCTTTAAACTTAAGGTACTATCCCAAAATGTATCACTAAGGTGACAGAAGTTGATTTAGGAGCATCATTTTTGAACAGGAGCTTCAACCGTTTTGTGGCATATGAGAAAATCCCTAAGGCCCGGACCTGTCGATTTTGGTCAAAAATGAAAATTTCAAAAGTGCCCCAATTTCTGCTTTAAACTTTAGGTACTATCCCAAAATGTATCACTAAGTTGACAGAAGTTGATTTCGGAGCATCATTTTTGAACAGAAGCTTCAACCGTTTTTTGGCATATGAGAAATTCCCTAAGCCCCGGACCTGTCGATATTGGTCAAAAATGAAAATTTCAAAAGTGCCCCATTTTCTGCTTTAAACTGTAGGTGCTATCCCAAAATGTATCACTAAGGTGACAGAAGTTGATTTTGGAGCATCATTGTTGAACAGGAGCTTCAACCGTTTTGTGGCATATGAGAAATTCTCTAAGCCCCGGACGTGTCGATTTTGGTCAAAAATGAAAATTTCAAAAGTGCCCCAATTTCTGCTTTAAACTTTAGGTGCTATCCCAAAATGTATCACTAAGGTGACAGAAGTTGATTTCGGAGCATCATTTTTTAACAGGAGCTTCAACCGTTTTTTGGCATATGAGAAATTCCCTAAGCCCCGGACCTGTCGATTTTGGTCAAAAATGAAAATTTCAAAAGTGCCGCAATTTCTGCTTTAAACTTTAGGTGCTGTCCCAAAATGTATCACTAAGGTGACAGAAGTTGATTTTGGAGCATCATTTTTGAACAGAAGCTTCAACCGTTTTGTGGCATATGAGAAATTCCCTAAGACACGGACCTGTCGATTTTGGTCAAAAATGAAAATTTCAAAAGTGCCCCATTTTCTGCTTTAAACTGTAGGTGCTATCCCAAAATGTATCACTAAGGTGACAGAAGTTGATTTTGGAGCATCATTTTTGAACAGAAGCTTCAACCGTTTTGTGGCATATGAGAAATTCCCTAAGACCCGGACCTGTCGATTTTGGTCAAAAATGAAAATTTCAAAAGTGCCGCAATTTCTGCTTTAAACTTTAGGTGCTGTCCCAAAATGTATCACTAAGGTGACAGAAGTTGATTTTGGAGCATCATTTTTGAACAGTAGCTTCAACCGTTTTGTGGCATATGAGAAATTCCCTAAGACCCGGACCTGTCGATTTTGGTCAAAAATGAAAATTTCAAAAGTGCCCCATTTTCTGCTTTAAACTGTAGGTGCTATCCCAAAATGTATCACTAAGGTGACAGAAGTTGATTTTGGAGCATCATTTTTGAACAGAAGCTTCAACCGTTTTGTGGCATATGAGAAATTCCCTAAGACCCGGACCTGTCGATTTTGGTCAAAAATG
Organism: Pseudophryne corroboree; assembly: GCF_028390025.1. Lineage (NCBI taxonomy): Eukaryota > Metazoa > Chordata > Amphibia > Anura > Myobatrachidae > Pseudophryne > Pseudophryne corroboree. Next base: position 180,399 of record NW_026970499.1, read on the forward strand.
AAAATTTCAAAAGTGCCCCAATTTCTGCTTTAAACTTTAGGTGCTATCCCAAAATGTATCACTAAGGTGACAGAAGTTGATTTCGGAGCATCATTTTTGAACAGAAGCTTCAACCGTTTTGTGGCATATGAGAAATTCCCTAAGCCCCGGACCTGTCGATTTTGGTCAAAAATGAAAATTTCAAAAGTGCCGCAATTTCTGCTTTAAACTTTAGGTGCTGTCCCAAAATGTATCACTAAGATGACAGAAGTTGATTTAGGAGCATCATTTTTGAACAGAAACTTCAACCGTTTTGTGGCATATGAGAAATTCCCTAAGCCCCGGACCTGTCGATTTTGGTCAAAAATGAAAATTTCAAAAGTGCCCCAATTTCTGCTTTAAACTTAAGGTACTATCCCAAAATGTATCACTAAGGTGACAGAAGTTGATTTAGGAGCATCATTTTTGAACAGGAGCTTCAACCGTTTTGTGGCATATCAGAAATTCCCTAAGCCCCGGACCTGTCGATATTTATCAAAAATGAAAATTTCAAAAGTGCCCCATTTTCTGCTTTAAACTGTAGGTGCTATCCCAAAATGTATCACTAAGGTGACAGAAGTTGATTTCGGAGCATCATTTTTGAACAGAAACTTCAACCGTTTTGTGGCATATGAGAAATTCCCTAAGCCCCGGACCTGTCGATTTTGGTCAAAAATGAAAATTTCAAAAGTGCCCCAATTTCTGCTTTAAACTTTAGGTGCTGTCCCAAAATGTATCACTAAGATGACAGAAGTTGATTTCGGAGCATCATTTTTGAACAGGAGCTTCAACCGTTTTGTGGCATATGAGAAATCCCCTAAGCCCCGGACCTGTCGATTTTGGTCAAAAATGAAAATTTCAAAAGTGCCCCAATTTCTGCTTTAAACTTTAGGTGCTGTCCCAAAATGTATCACTAAGGTGACAGAAGTTGATTTAGGAGCATCATTTTTGAACAGGAGCTTCAACCGTTTTGTGGCATATGAGAAAATCCCTAAGGCCCGGACCTGTCGATTTTGGTCAAAAATGAAAATTTCAAAAGTGCCGCAATTTCTGCTTTAAACTTTAGGTGCTGTCCCAAAATGTATCACTAAGATGACAGAAGTTGATTTAGGAGCATCATTTTTGAACAGAAACTTCAACCGTTTTGTGGCATATGAGAAATTCCCTAAGCCCCGGACCTGTCGATTTTGGTCAAAAATGAAAATTTCAAAAGTGCCCCAATTTCTGCTTTAAACTTAAGGTACTATCCCAAAATGTATCACTAAGGTGACAGAAGTTGATTTAGGAGCATCATTTTTGAACAGGAGCTTCAACCGTTTTGTGGCATATCAGAAATTCCCTAAGCCCCGGACCTGTCGATATTTATCAAAAATGAAAATTTCAAAAGTGCCCCAATTTCTGCTTTAAACTTTAGGTGCTATCCCAACATGTATCACTAAGGTGACAGAAGTTGATTTCGGAGCATCATTTTTGAACAGAAGCTTCAACCGTTTTGTGGCATATGAGAAATTCCCTAAGCCCCGGACCTGTCGATTTTGGTCAAAAATGAAAATTTCAAAAGTGCCGCAATTTCTGCTTTAAACTTTAGGTGCTGTCCCAAAATGTATCACTAAGATGACAGAAGTTGATTTAGGAGCATCATTTTTGAACAGAAACTTCAACCGTTTTGTGGCATATGAGAAATTCCCTAAGCCCCGGACCTGTCGATTTTGGTCAAAAATGAAAATTTCAAAAGTGCCCCAATTTCTGCTTTAAACTTAAGGTACTATCCCAAAATGTATCACTAAGGTGACAGAAGTTGATTTAGGAGCATCATTTTTGAACAGGAGCTTCAACCGTTTTGTGGCATATGAGAAATCCCCTAAGCCCCGGACCTGTCGATTTTGGTCAAAAATGAAAATTTCAAAAGTGCCCCAATTTCTGCTTTAAACTTTAGGTGTTGTCCCAAAATGTATAACTAAGGTGACAGAAGCTGATTTCGGAGCATCATTGTTGAACAGGAGCTTCAACCGTTTTGTGGCATATGAGAAATTCTCTAAGCCCCGGACCTGTCGATTTTGGTCAAAAATGAAAATTTCAAAAGTGCCCCAATTTCTGCTTTAAACTTAAGGTACTATCCCAAAATGTATCACTAAGGTGACAGAAGTTGATTTAGGAGCATCATTTTTGAACAGGAGCTTCAACCGTTTTGTGGCATATGAGAAAATCCCTAAGGCCCGGACCTGTCGATTTTGGTCAAAAATGAAAATTTCAAAAGTGCCCCAATTTCTGCTTTAAACTTTAGGTGCTATCCCAACATGTATCACTAAGGTGACAGAAGTTGATTTCGGAGCATCATTTTTGAACAGAAGCTTCAACCGTTTTGTGGCATATGAGAAATTCCCTAAGCCCCGGACCTGTCGATTTTGGTCAAAAATGAAAATTTCAAAAGTGCCGCAATTTCTGCTTTAAACTTTAGGTGCTGTCCCAAAATGTATCACTAAGATGACAGAAGTTGATTTAGGAGCATCATTTTTGAACAGAAACTTCAACCGTTTTGTGGCATATGAGAAATTCCCTAAGCCCCGGACCTGTCGATTTTGGTCAAAAATGAAAATTTCAAAAGTGCCCCAATTTCTGCTTTAAACTTTAGGTGCTGTCCCAAAATGTATAACTAAGGTGACAGAAGCTGATTTCGGAGCATCATTGTTGAACAGGAGCTTCAACCGTTTTGTGGCATATGAGAAATTCTCTAAGCCCCGGACCTGTCGATTTTGGTCAAAAATGAAAATTTCAAAAGTGCCCCAATTTCTGCTTTAAACTTAAGGTACTATCCCAAAATGTATCACTAAGGTGACAGAAGTTGATTTAGGAGCATCATTTTTGAACAGGAGCTTCAACCGTTTTGTGGCATATGAGAAAATCCCTAAGGCCCGGACCTGTCGATTTTGGTCAAAAATGAAAATTTCAAAAGTGCCCCAATTTCTGCTTTAAACTTTAGGTACTATCCCAAAATGTATCACTAAGTTGACATAAGTTGATTTTGGAGCATCATTTTTGAATAGAAGCTTCAACCGTTTTGTGGCATATGAGAAATTCCCTAAGCCCCGGACCTGTCGATTTTGGTCAAAAATGAAAATTTCGAAAATGCCCCAATTTCTGCTTTAAACTGTAGATGCTATCCCAAAATGTATCACTAAGGTGACAGAAGTTGATTTCGGAGCATCATTGTTGAACAGGAGCTTCAACCGTTTTGTGGCATATGAGAAATTCCCTAAGCCCCGGACCTGTCGATTTTGGTCAAAAATGAAAATTTCAAAAGTGCCCCAATTTCTGCTTTAAACTTTAGGTACTATCCCAAAATGTACCACTAAGGTGACAGAAGTTGATTTCGGAGCATCATTTCTGAACAGGAGCTTTATCCGTTTTGTGGCATATGAGAATTTCCCTAAGCCCCGGATCTGTCGATTTTGGTCAAAAATGAAAATGTCAAAAGTGCCCCAATTTCTGCTTTAAACTTTAGGTGCTATCCCAAAATGTATCACTAAGGTGATAGAAGTTGATTTTGGAGCATCATTGTTGAACAGGAGCTTCAACCGTTTTGTGGCATATGAGAAATTCCCTAAGCCCCGGACCTGTCGATTTTGGTAAAAAATGAAAATTTCAAAAGTGCCCCAATTTCTGCTTTAAACTTTAGGTACTATCCCAAAATGTATCACTAAGGTGACAGAAGTTGATTTCGGAGCATCATTTTTGAACAGGAGCTTCATCCGTTTTGTAGCATATGAGAAATTCCCTAAGCCCCGGACCTGTCAATTTTGGTCAAAAATTTAAATTTCAAAAGTGCCCCAATTTCTGCTTTAAACTTTAGGTGCTGTCCCAAAATGTATCACTAAGGTGACATAAGTTGATTTTGGAGCATCATTTTTGAACAGAAGCTTCAACCGTTTTGTGGCATACGAGAAATTCCCTAAGCCCCGGACCTGTCGATTTTGGTCAAAAATTAAATTTTCAAAAGTGCCCCAATTTCTGCTTTAAACTTTAGGTACTATCCCAAAATGTATCACTAAGTTGACATAAGTTGATTTTGGAGCATCATTTTTGAATAGAAGCTTCAACCGTTTTGTGGCATGTGAGAAATTCCCTAAGCCCCGGACCTGTCGATTTTGGTCAAAAATGAAAATTTCAAAAGTGCCCCAATTTCTGCTTTAAACTTAAGGTACTATCCCAAAATGTATCACTAAGGTGACAGAAGTTGATTTAGGAGCATCATTTTTGAACAGGAGCTTCAACCGTTTTGTGGCATATGAGAAATCCCCTAAGCCCCGGACCTGTCGATTTTGGTCAAAAATGAAAATTTCAAAAGTGCCCCAATTTCTGCTTTAAACTTTAGGTGCTGTCCCAAAATGTATAACTAAGGTGACAGAAGCTGATTTCGGAGCATCATTGTTGAACAGGAGCTTCAACCGTTTTGTGGCATATGAGAAATTCTCTAAGCCCCGGACCTGTCGATTTTGGTCAAAAATGAAAATTTCAAAAGTGCCCCAATTTCTGCTTTAAACTTAAGGTACTATCCCAAAATGTATCACTAAGGTGACAGAAGTTGATTTAGGAGCATCATTTTTGAACAGGAGCTTCAACCGTTTTGTGGCATATGAGAAAATCCCTAAGGCCCGGACCTGTCGATTTTGGTTAAAAATGAAAATTTCAAAAGTGCCCCAATTTCTGCTTTAAACTTTAGGTGCTATCCCAACATGTATCACTAAGGTGACAGAAGTTGATTTCGGAGCATCATTTTTGAACAGAAGCTTCAACCGTTTTGTGGCATATGAGAAATTCCCTAAGCCCCGGACCTGTCGATTTTGGTCAAAAATGAAAATTTCAAAAGTGCCGCAATTTCTGCTTTAAACTTTAGGTGCTGTCCCAAAATGTATCACTAAGATGACAGAAGTTGATTTAGGAGCATCATTTTTGAACAGAAACTTCAACCGTTTTGTGGCATATGAGAAATTCCCTAAGCCCCGGACCTGTCGATTTTGGTCAAAAATGAAAATTTCAAAAGTGCCCCAATTTCTGCTTTAAACTTTAGGTGCTGTCCCAAAATGTATAACTAAGGTGACAGAAGCTGATTTCGGAGCATCATTGTTGAACAGGAGCTTCAACCGTTTTGTGGCATATGAGAAATTCTCTAAGCCCCGGACCTGTCGATTTTGGTCAAAAATGAAAATTTCAAAAGTGCCCCAATTTCTGCTTTAAACTTAAGGTACTATCCCAAAATGTATCACTAAGGTGACAGAAGTTGATTTAGGAGCATCATTTTTGAACAGGAGCTTCAACCGTTTTGTGGCATATGAGAAAATCCCTAAGGCCCGGACCTGTCGATTTTGGTCAAAAATGAAAATTTCAAAAGTGCCCCAATTTCTGCTTTAAACTTTAGGTACTATCCCAAAATGTATCACTAAGTTGACATAAGTTGATTTTGGAGCATCATTTTTGAATAGAAGCTTCAACCGTTTTGTGGCATATGAGAAATTCCCTAAGCCCCGGACCTGTCGATTTTGGTCAAAAATGAAAATTTCGAAAATGCCCCAATTTCTGCTTTAAACTGTAGATGCTATCCCAAAATGTATCACTAAGGTGACAGAAGTTGATTTCGGAGCATCATTGTTGAACAGGAGCTTCAACCGTTTTGTGGCATATGAGAAATTCCCTAAGCCCCGGACCTGTCGATTTTGGTCAAAAATGAAAATTTCAAAAGTGCCCCAATTTCTGCTTTAAACTTTAGGTACTATCCCAAAATGTACCACTAAGGTGACAGAAGTTGATTTCGGAGCATCATTTCTGAACAGGAGCTTTATCCGTTTTGTGGCATATGAGAATTTCCCTAAGCCCCGGATCTGTCGATTTTGGTCAAAAATGAAAATGTCAAAAGTGCCCCAATTTCTGCTTTAAACTTTAGGTGCTATCCCAAAATGTATCACTAAGGTGATAGAAGTTGATTTTGGAGCATCATTGTTGAACAGGAGCTTCAACCGTTTTGTGGCATATGAGAAATTCCCTAAGCCCCGGACCTGTCGATTTTGGTAAAAAATGAAAATTTCAAAAGTGCCCCAATTTCTGCTTTAAACTTTAGGTACTATCCCAAAATGTATCACTAAGGTGACAGAAGTTGATTTCGGAGCATCATTTTTGAACAGGAGCTTCATCCGTTTTGTAGCATATGAGAAATTCCCTAAGCCCCGGACCTGTCAATTTTGGTCAAAAATTTAAATTTCAAAAGTGCCCCAATTTCTGCTTTAAACTTTAGGTGCTGTCCCAAAATGTATCACTAAGGTGACATAAGTTGATTTTGGAGCATCATTTTTGAACAGAAGCTTCAACCGTTTTGTGGCATACGAGAAATTCCCTAAGCCCCGGACCTGTCGATTTTGGTCAAAAATTAAATTTTCAAAAGTGCCCCAATTTCTGCTTTAAACTTTAGGTACTATCCCAAAATGTACCACTAAGGTGACAGAAGTTGATTTCGGAGCATCATTTTTGAACAGGAGCTTTATCCGTTTTGTGGCATATGAGAACTTCCCTAAGCCCCGGACCTGTCGATTTTGGTCAAAAATGAAAATTTCAAAAGTGCCCCAATTTCTGCTTTAAACTTTAGGTACTATCCCAAGATGTATCACTAAGGTGACAGAAGTTGATTTCGGAGCATCATTTTTGAACAGAAGCTTCAACCGTTTTGTGGCATATGAGAAATTCCCTAAGCCCCGGACCTGTCGATTTTGGTCAAAAATGAAAATTTCAAAAGTGCCGCAATTTCTGCTTTAAACTTTAGGTGCTGTCCCAAAATGTATCACTAAGATGACAGAAGTTGATTTAGGAGCATCATTTTTGAACAGAAACTTCAACCGTTTTGTGGCATATGAGAAATTCCCTAAGGCCCGGACCTGTCGATTTTGGTCAAAAATGAAAATTTCAAAAGTGCCCCAATTTCTGCTTTAAACTTAAGGTACTATCCCAAAATGTATCACTAAGGTGACAGAAGTTGATTTAGGAGCATCATTTTTGAACAGGAGCTTCAACCGTTTTGTGGCATATGAGAAAATCCCTAAGGCCCGGACCTGTCGATTTTGGTCAAAAATGAAAATTTCAAAAGTGCCCCAATTTCTGCTTTAAACTTTAGGTGCTATCCCAACATGTATCACTAAGGTGACAGAAGTTGATTTCGGAGCATCATTTTTGAACAGAAGCTTCAACCGTTTTGTGGCATATGAGAAATTCCCTAAGCCCCGGACCTGTCGATTTTGGTCAAAAATGAAAATTTCAAAAGTGCCGCAATTTCTGCTTTAAACTTTAGGTGCTGTCCCAAAATGTATCACTAAGATGACAGAAGTTGATTTAGGAGCATCATTTTTGAACAGAAACTTCAACCGTTTTGTGGCATATGAGAAATTCCCTAAGCCCCGGACCTGTCGATTTTGGTCAAAAATGAAAATTTCAAAAGTGCCCCAATTTCTGCTTTAAACTTTAGGTGCTGTCCCAAAATGTATAACTAAGGTGACAGAAGCTGATTTCGGAGCATCATTGTTGAACAGGAGCTTCAACCGTTTTGTGGCATATGAGAAATTCTCTAAGCCCCGGACCTGTCGATTTTGGTCAAAAATGAAAATTTCAAAAGTGCCCCAATTTCTGCTTTAAACTTAAGGTACTATCCCAAAATGTATCACTAAGGTGACAGAAGTTGATTTAGGAGCATCATTTTTGAACAGGAGCTTCAACCGTTTTGTGGCATATGAGAAAATCCCTAAGGCCCGGACCTGTCGATTTTGGTCAAAAATGAAAATTTCAAAAGTGCCCCAATTTCTGCTTTAAACTTTAGGTACTATCCCAAAATGTATCACTAAGTTGACATAAGTTGATTTTGGAGCATCATTTTTGAATAGAAGCTTCAACCGTTTTGTGGCATATGAGAAATTCCCTAAGCCCCGGACCTGTCGATTTTGGTCAAAAATGAAAATTTCGAAAATGCCCCAATTTCTGCTTTAAACTGTAGATGCTATCCCAAAATGTATCACTAAGGTGACAGAAGTTGATTTCGGAGCATCATTGTTGAACAGGAGCTTCAACCGTTTTGTGGCATATGAGAAATTCCCTAAGCCCCGGACCTGTCGATTTTGGTCAAAAATGAAAATTTCAAAAGTGCCCCAATTTCTGCTTTAAACTTTAGGTACTATCCCAAAATGTACCACTAAGGTGACAGAAGTTGATTTCGGAGCATCATTTCTGAACAGGAGCTTTATCCGTTTTGTGGCATATGAGAATTTCCCTAAGCCCCGGATCTGTCGATTTTGGTCAAAAATGAAAATGTCAAAAGTGCCCCAATTTCTGCTTTAAACTTTAGGTGCTATCCCAAAATGTATCACTAAGGTGATAGAAGTTGATTTTGGAGCATCATTGTTGAACAGGAGCTTCAACCGTTTTGTGGCATATGAGAAATTCCCTAAGCCCCGGACCTGTCGATTTTGGTAAAAAATGAAAATTTCAAAAGTGCCCCAATTTCTGCTTTAAACTTTAGGTACTATCCCAAAATGTATCACTAAGGTGACAGAAGTTGATTTCGGAGCATCATTTTTGAACAGGAGCTTCATCCGTTTTGTAGCATATGAGAAATTCCCTAAGCCCCGGACCTGTCAATTTTGGTCAAAAATTTAAATTTCAAAAGTGCCCCAATTTCTGCTTTAAACTTTAGGTGCTGTCCCAAAATGTATCACTAAGGTGACATAAGTTGATTTTGGAGCATCATTTTTGAACAGAAGCTTCAACCGTTTTGTGGCATACGAGAAATTCCCTAAGCCCCGGACCTGTCGATTTTGGTCAAAAATTAAATTTTCAAAAGTGCCCCAATTTCTGCTTTAAACTTTAGGTACTATCCCAAAATGTATCACTAAGTTGACATAAGTTGATTTTGGAGCATCATTTTTGAATAGAAGCTTCAACCGTTTTGTGGCATGTGAGAAATTCCCTAAGCCCCGGACCTGTCGATTTTGGTCAAAAATGAAAATTTCAAAAGTGCCCCAATTTCTGCTTTAAACTTAAGGTACTATCCCAAAATGTATCACTAAGGTGACAGAAGTTGATTTAGGAGCATCATTTTTGAACAGGAGCTTCAACCGTTTTGTGGCATATGAGAAATCCCCTAAGCCCCGGACCTGTCGATTTTGGTCAAAAATGAAAATTTCAAAAGTGCCCCAATTTCTGCTTTAAACTTTAGGTGCTGTCCCAAAATGTATAACTAAGGTGACAGAAGCTGATTTCGGAGCATCATTGTTGAACAGGAGCTTCAACCGTTTTGTGGCATATGAGAAATTCTCTAAGCCCCGGACCTGTCGATTTTGGTCAAAAATGAAAATTTCAAAAGTGCCCCAATTTCTGCTTTAAACTTAAGGTACTATCCCAAAATGTATCACTAAGGTGACAGAAGTTGATTTAGGAGCATCATTTTTGAACAGGAGCTTCAACCGTTTTGTGGCATATGAGAAAATCCCTAAGGCCCGGACCTGTCGATTTTGGTCAAAAATGAAAATTTCAAAAGTGCCCCAATTTCTGCTTTAAACTTTAGGTACTATCCCAAAATGTATCACTAAGTTGACATAAGTTGATTTTGGAGCATCATTTTTGAATAGAAGCTTCAACCGTTTTGTGGCATATGAGAAATTCCCTAAGCCCCGGACCTGTCGATTTTGGTCAAAAATGAAAATTTCGAAAATGCCCCAATTTCTGCTTTAAACTGTAGATGCTATCCCAAAATGTATCACTAAGGTGACAGAAGTTGATTTCGGAGCATCATTGTTGAACAGGAGCTTCAACCGTTTTGTGGCATATGAGAAATTCCCTAAGCCCCGGACCTGTCGATTTTGGTCAAAAATGAAAATTTCAAAAGTGCCCCAATTTCTGCTTTAAACTTAAGGTACTATCCCAAAATGTATCACTAAGGTGACAGAAGTTGATTTAGGAGCATCATTTTTGAACAGGAGCTTCAACCGTTTTGTGGCATATGAGAAATCCCCTAAGCCCCGGACCTGTCGATTTTGGTCAAAAATGAAAATTTCAAAAGTGCCCCAATTTCTGCTTTAAACTTAAGGTACTATCCCAAAATGTATCACTAAGGTGACAGAAGTTGATTTCGGAGCATCATTTCTGAACAGGAGCTTTATCCGTTTTGTGGCATATGAGAATTTCCCTAAGCCCCGGACCTGTCGATTTTGGTCAAAAATGAAAATTTCAAAAGTGCCCCAATTTCTGCTTTAAACTTAAGGTACTATCCCAAAATGTATCACTAAGGTGACAGAAGTTGATTTAGGAGCATCATTTTTGAACAGGAGCTTCAACCGTTTTGTGGCATATGAGAAAATCCCTAAGGCCCGGACCTGTCGATTTTGGTCAAAAATGAAAATTTCAAAAGTGCCCCAATTTCTGCTTTAAACTTTAGGTACTATCCCAAAATGTATCACTAAGTTGACATAAGTTGATTTTGGAGCATCATTTTTGAATAGAAGCTTCAACCGTTTTGTGGCATATGAGAAATTCCCTAAGCCCCGGACCTGTCGATTTTGGTCAAAAATGAAAATTTCGAAAATGCCCCAATTTCTGCTTTAAACTGTAGATGCTATCCCAAAATGTATCACTAAGGTGACAGAAGTTGATTTCGGAGCATCATTGTTGAACAGGAGCTTCAACCGTTTTGTGGCATATGAGAAATTCCCTAAGCCCCGGACCTGTCGATTTTGGTCAAAAATGAAAATTTCAAAAGTGCCCCAATTTCTGCTTTAAACTTTAGGTACTATCCCAAAATGTACCACTAAGGTGACAGAAGTTGATTTCGGAGCATCATTTCTGAACAGGAGCTTTATCCGTTTTGTGGCATATGAGAATTTCCCTAAGCCCCGGATCTGTCGATTTTGGTCAAAAATGAAAATGTCAAAAGTGCCCCAATTTCTGCTTTAAACTTTAGGTGCTATCCCAAAATGTATCACTAAGGTGATAGAAGTTGATTTTGGAGCATCATTGTTGAACAGGAGCTTCAACCGTTTTGTGGCATATGAGAAATTCCCTAAGCCCCGGACCTGTCGATTTTGGTAAAAAATGAAAATTTCAAAAGTGCCCCAATTTCTGCTTTAAACTTTAGGTACTATCCCAAAATGTATCACTAAGGTGACAGAAGTTGATTTCGGAGCATCATTTTTGAACAGGAGCTTCATCCGTTTTGTAGCATATGAGAAATTCCCTAAGCCCCGGACCTGTCAATTTTGGTCAAAAATTTAAATTTCAAAAGTGCCCCAATTTCTGCTTTAAACTTTAGGTGCTGTCCCAAAATGTATCACTAAGGTGACATAAGTTGATTTTGGAGCATCATTTTTGAACAGAAGCTTCAACCGTTTTGTGGCATACGAGAAATTCCCTAAGCCCCGGACCTGTCGATTTTGGTCAAAAATTAAATTTTCAAAAGTGCCCCAATTTCTGCTTTAAACTTTAGGTACTATCCCAAAATGTACCACTAAGGTGACAGAAGTTGATTTCGGAGCATCATTTTTGAACAGGAGCTTTATCCGTTTTGTGGCATATGAGAACTTCCCTAAGCCCCGGACCTGTCGATTTTGGTCAAAAATGAAAATTTCAAAAGTGCCCCAATTTCTGCTTTAAACTTTAGGTACTATCCCAAGATGTATCACTAAGGTGACAGAAGTTGATTTCGGAGCATCATTTTTGAACAGAAGCTTCAACCGTTTTGTGGCATATGAGAAATTCCCTAAGCCCCGGACCTGTCGATTTTGGTCAAAAATGAAAATTTCAAAAGTGCCGCAATTTCTGCTTTAAACTTTAGGTGCTGTCCCAAAATGTATCACTAAGATGACAGAAGTTGATTTAGGAGCATCATTTTTGAACAGAAACTTCAACCGTTTTGTGGCATATGAGAAATTCCCTAAGGCCCGGACCTGTCGATTTTGGTCAAAAATGAAAATTTCAAAAGTGCCCCAATTTCTGCTTTAAACTTAAGGTACTATCCCAAAATGTATCACTAAGGTGACAGAAGTTGATTTAGGAGCATCATTTTTGAACAGGAGCTTCAACCGTTTTGTGGCATATGAGAAAATCCCTAAGGCCCGGACCTGTCGATTTTGGTCAAAAATGAAAATTTCAAAAGTGCCCCAATTTCTGCTTTAAACTTTAGGTGCTATCCCAACATGTATCACTAAGGTGACAGAAGTTGATTTCGGAGCATCATTTTTGAACAGAAGCTTCAACCGTTTTGTGGCATATGAGAAATTCCCTAAGCCCCGGACCTGTCGATTTTGGTCAAAAATGAAAATTTCAAAAGTGCCGCAATTTCTGCTTTAAACTTTAGGTGCTGTCCCAAAATGTATCACTAAGATGACAGAAGTTGATTTAGGAGCATCATTTTTGAACAGAAACTTCAACCGTTTTGTGGCATATGAGAAATTCCCTAAGCCCCGGACCTGTCGATTTTGGTCAAAAATGAAAATTTCAAAAGTGCCCCAATTTCTGCTTTAAACTTTAGGTGCTGTCCCAAAATGTATAACTAAGGTGACAGAAGCTGATTTCGGAGCATCATTGTTGAACAGGAGCTTCAACCGTTTTGTGGCATATGAGAAATTCTCTAAGCCCCGGACCTGTCGATTTTGGTCAAAAATGAAAATTTCAAAAGTGCCCCAATTTCTGCTTTAAACTTAAGGTACTATCCCAAAATGTATCACTAAGGTGACAGAAGTTGATTTAGGAGCATCATTTTTGAACAGGAGCTTCAACCGTTTTGTGGCATATGAGAAAATCCCTAAGGCCCGGACCTGTCGATTTTGGTCAAAAATGAAAATTTCAAAAGTGCCCCAATTTCTGCTTTAAACTTTAGGTACTATCCCAAAATGTATCACTAAGTTGACATAAGTTGATTTTGGAGCATCATTTTTGAATAGAAGCTTCAACCGTTTTGTGGCATATGAGAAATTCCCTAAGCCCCGGACCTGTCGATTTTGGTCAAAAATGAAAATTTCGAAAATGCCCCAATTTCTGCTTTAAACTGTAGATGCTATCCCAAAATGTATCACTAAGGTGACAGAAGTTGATTTCGGAGCATCATTGTTGAACAGGAGCTTCAACCGTTTTGTGGCATATGAGAAATTCCCTAAGCCCCGGACCTGTCGATTTTGGTCAAAAATGAAAATTTCAAAAGTGCCCCAATTTCTGCTTTAAACTTTAGGTACTATCCCAAAATGTACCACTAAGGTGACAGAAGTTGATTTCGGAGCATCATTTCTGAACAGGAGCTTTATCCGTTTTGTGGCATATGAGAATTTCCCTAAGCCCCGGGTCTGTCGATTTTGGTCAAAAATGAAAATGTCAAAAGTGCCCCAATTTCTGCTTTAAACTTTAGGTGCTATCCCAAAATGTATCACTAAGGTGATAGAAGTTGATTTTGGAGCATCATTGTTGAACAGGAGCTTCAACCGTTTTGTGGCATATGAGAAATTCCCTAAGCCCCGGACCTGTCGATTTTGGTAAAAAATGAAAATTTCAAAAGTGCCCCAATTTCTGCTTTAAACTTTAGGTACTATCCCAAAATGTATCACTAAGGTGACAGAAGTTGATTTCGGAGCATCATTTTTGAACAGGAGCTTCATCCGTTTTGTAGCATATGAGAAATTCCCTAAGCCCCGGACCTGTCAATTTTGGTCAAAAATTTAAATTTCAAAAGTGCCCCAATTTCTGCTTTAAACTTTAGGTGCTGTCCCAAAATGTATCACTAAGGTGACATAAGTTGATTTTGGAGCATCATTTTTGAACAGAAGCTTCAACCGTTTTGTGGCATACGAGAAATTCCCTAAGCCCCGGACCTGTCGATTTTGGTCAAAAATTAAATTTTCAAAAGTGCCCCAATTTCTGCTTTAAACTTTAGGTACTATCCCAAAATGTATCACTAAGTTGACATAAGTTGATTTTGGAGCATCATTTTTGAATAGAAGCTTCAACCGTTTTGTGGCATGTGAGAAATTCCCTAAGCCCCGGACCTGTCGATTTTGGTCAAAAATGAAAATTTCAAAAGTGCCCCAATTTCTGCTTTAAACTTAAGGTACTATCCCAAAATGTATCACTAAGGTGACAGAAGTTGATTTAGGAGCATCATTTTTGAACAGGAGCTTCAACCGTTTTGTGGCATATGAGAAATCCCCTAAGCCCCGGACCTGTCGATTTTGGTCAAAAATGAAAATTTCAAAAGTGCCCCAATTTCTGCTTTAAACTTTAGGTGCTGTCCCAAAATGTATAACTAAGGTGACAGAAGCTGATTTCGGAGCATCATTGTTGAACAGGAGCTTCAACCGTTTTGTGGCATATGAGAAATTCTCTAAGCCCCGGACCTGTCGATTTTGGTCAAAAATGAAAATTTCAAAAGTGCCCCAATTTCTGCTTTAAACTTAAGGTACTATCCCAAAATGTATCACTAAGGTGACAGAAGTTGATTTAGGAGCATCATTTTTGAACAGGAGCTTCAACCGTTTTGTGGCATATGAGAAAATCCCTAAGGCCCGGACCTGTCGATTTTGGTCAAAAATGAAAATTTCAAAAGTGCCCCAATTTCTGCTTTAAACTTTAGGTACTATCCCAAAATGTATCACTAAGTTGACATAAGTTGATTTTGGAGCATCATTTTTGAATAGAAGCTTCAACCGTTTTGTGGCATATGAGAAATTCCCTAAGCCCCGGACCTGTCGATTTTGGTCAAAAATGAAAATTTCGAAAATGCCCCAATTTCTGCTTTAAACTGTAGATGCTATCCCAAAATGTATCACTAAGGTGACAGAAGTTGATTTCGGAGCATCATTGTTGAACAGGAGCTTCAACCGTTTTGTGGCATATGAGAAATTCCCTAAGCCCCGGACCTGTCGATTTTGGTCAAAAATGAAAATTTCAAAAGTGCCCCAATTTCTGCTTTAAACTTTAGGTACTATCCCAAAATGTACCACTAAGGTGACAGAAGTTGATTTCGGAGCATCATTTCTGAACAGGAGCTTTATCCGTTTTGTGGCATATGGGAATTTCCCTAAGCCCCGGATCTGTCGATTTTGGTCAAAAATGAAAATGTCAAAAGTGCCCCAATTTCTGCTTTAAACTTTAGGTGCTATCCCAAAATGTATCACTAAGGTGATAGAAGTTGATTTTGGAGCATCATTGTTGAACAGGAGCTTCAACCGTTTTGTGGCATATGAGAAATTCCCTAAGCCCCGGACCTGTCGATTTTGGTAAAAAATGAAAATTTCAAAAGTGCCCCAATTTCTGCTTTAAACTTTAGGTACTATCCCAAAATGTATCACTAAGGTGACAGAAGTTGATTTCGGAGCATCATTTTTGAACAGGAGCTTCATCCGTTTTGTAGCATATGAGAAATTCCCTAAGCCCCGGACCTGTCAATTTTGGTCAAAAATTTAAATTTCAAAAGTGCCCCAATTTCTGCTTTAAACTTTAGGTGCTGTCCCAAAATGTATCACTAAGGTGACATAAGTTGATTTTGGAGCATCATTTTTGAACAGAAGCTTCAACCGTTTTGTGGCATACGAGAAATTCCCTAAGCCCCGGACCTGTCGATTTTGGTCAAAAATTAAATTTTCAAAAGTGCCCCAATTTCTGCTTTAAACTTTAGGTACTATCCCAAAATGTACCACTAAGGTGACAGAAGTTGATTTCGGAGCATCATTTTTGAACAGGAGCTTTATCCGTTTTGTGGCATATGAGAACTTCCCTAAGCCCCGGACCTGTCGATTTTGGTCAAAAATGAAAATTTCAAAAGTGCCCCAATTTCTGCTTTAAACTTTAGGTACTATCCCAAGATGTATCACTAAGGTGACAGAAGTTGATTTCGGAGCATCATTTTTGAACAGAAGCTTCAACCGTTTTGTGGCATATGAGAAATTCCCTAAGCCCCGGACCTGTCGATTTTGGTCAAAAATGAAAATTTCAAAAGTGCCGCAATTTCTGCTTTAAACTTTAGGTGCTGTCCCAAAATGTATCACTAAGATGACAGAAGTTGATTTAGGAGCATCATTTTTGAACAGAAACTTCAACCGTTTTGTGGCATATGAGAAATTCCCTAAGGCCCGGACCTGTCGATTTTGGTCAAAAATGAAAATTTCAAAAGTGCCCCAATTTCTGCTTTAAACTTAAGGTACTATCCCAAAATGTATCACTAAGGTGACAGAAGTTGATTTAGGAGCATCATTTTTGAACAGGAGCTTCAACCGTTTTGTGGCATATGAGAAAATCCCTAAGGCCCGGACCTGTCGATTTTGGTCAAAAATGAAAATTTCAAAAGTGCCCCAATTTCTGCTTTAAACTTTAGGTGCTATCCCAACATGTATCACTAAGGTGACAGAAGTTGATTTCGGAGCATCATTTTTGAACAGAAGCTTCAACCGTTTTGTGGCATATGAGAAATTCCCTAAGCCCCGGACCTGTCGATTTTGGTCAAAAATGAAAATTTCAAAAGTGCCGCAATTTCTGCTTTAAACTTTAGGTGCTGTCCCAAAATGTATCACTAAGATGACAGAAGTTGATTTAGGAGCATCATTTTTGAACAGAAACTTCAACCGTTTTGTGGCATATGAGAAATTCCCTAAGCCCCGGACCTGTCGATTTTGGTCAAAAATGAAAATTTCAAAAGTGCCCCAATTTCTGCTTTAAACTTTAGGTGCTGTCCCAAAATGTATAACTAAGGTGACAGAAGCTGATTTCGGAGCATCATTGTTGAACAGGAGCTTCAACCGTTTTGTGGCATATGAGAAATTCTCTAAGCCCCGGACCTGTCGATTTTGGTCAAAAATGAAAATTTCAAAAGTGCCCCAATTTCTGCTTTAAACTTAAGGTACTATCCCAAAATGTATCACTAAGGTGACAGAAGTTGATTTAGGAGCATCATTTTTGAACAGGAGCTTCAACCGTTTTGTGGCATATGAGAAAATCCCTAAGGCCCGGACCTGTCGATTTTGGTCAAAAATGAAAATTTCAAAAGTGCCCCAATTTCTGCTTTAAACTTTAGGTACTATCCCAAAATGTATCACTAAGTTGACATAAGTTGATTTTGGAGCATCATTTTTGAATAGAAGCTTCAACCGTTTTGTGGCATATGAGAAATTCCCTAAGCCCCGGACCTGTCGATTTTGGTCAAAAATGAAAATTTCGAAAATGCCCCAATTTCTGCTTTAAACTGTAGATGCTATCCCAAAATGTATCACTAAGGTGACAGAAGTTGATTTCGGAGCATCATTGTTGAACAGGAGCTTCAACCGTTTTGTGGCATATGAGAAATTCCCTAAGCCCCGGACCTGTCGATTTTGGTCAAAAATGAAAATTTCAAAAGTGCCCCAATTTCTGCTTTAAACTTTAGGTACTATCCCAAAATGTATCACTAAGGTGACAGAAGTTGATTTCGGAGCATCATTTTTGAACAGGAGCTTCATCCGTTTTGTAGCATATGAGAAATTCCCTAAGCCCCGGACCTGTCAATTTTGGTCAAAAATTTAAATTTCAAAAGTGCCCCAATTTCTGCTTTAAACTTTAGGTGCTGTCCCAAAATGTATCACTAAGGTGACATAAGTTGATTTTGGAGCATCATTTTTGAACAGAAGCTTCAACCGTTTTGTGGCATACGAGAAATTCCCTAAGCCCCGGACCTGTCGATTTTGGTCAAAAATTAAATTTTCAAAAGTGCCCCAATTTCTGCTTTAAACTTTAGGTACTATCCCAAAATGTATCACTAAGTTGACATAAGTTGATTTTGGAGCATCATTTTTGAATAGAAGCTTCAACCGTTTTGTGGCATGTGAGAAATTCCCTAAGCCCCGGACCTGTCGATTTTGGTCAAAAATGAAAATTTCAAAAGTGCCCCAATTTCTGCTTTAAACTTAAGGTACTATCCCAAAATGTATCACTAAGGTGACAGAAGTTGATTTAGGAGCATCATTTTTGAACAGGAGCTTCAACCGTTTTGTGGCATATGAGAAATCCCCTAAGCCCCGGACCTGTCGATTTTGGTCAAACATGAAAATTTCAAAAGTGCCCCAATTTCTGCTTTAAACTTTAGGTGCTGTCCCAAAATGTATAACTAAGGTGACAGAAGCTGATTTCGGAGCATCATTGTTGAACAGGAGCTTCAACCGTTTTGTGGCATATGAGAAATTCTCTAAGCCCCGGACATGTCGATTTTGGTCAAAAATGAAAATTTCAAAAGTGCCCCAATTTCTGCTTTAAACTTAAGGTACTATCCCAAAATGTATCACTAAGGTGACAGAAGTTGATTTAGGAGCATCATTTTTGAACAGGAGCTTCAACCGTTTTGTGGCATATGAGAAAATCCCTAAGGCCCGGACCTGTCGATTTTGGTCAAAAATGAAAATTTCAAAAGTGCCCCAATTTCTGCTTTAAACTTTAGGTGCTGTCCCAAAATGTATCACTAAGGTGACATAAGTTGATTTTGGAGCATCATTTTTGAACAGAAGCTTCAACCGTTTTGTGGCATACGAGAAATTCCCTAAGCCCCGGACCTGTCGATTTTGGTCAAAAATTAAATTTTCAAAAGTGCCCCAATTTCTGCTTTAAACTTTAGGTACTATCCCAAAATGTATCACTAAGTTGACATAAGTTGATTTTGGAGCATCATTTTTGAATAGAAGCTTCAACCGTTTTGTGGCATGTGAGAAATTCCCTAAGCCCCGGACCTGTCGATTTTGGTCAAAAATGAAAATTTCAAAAGTGCCCCAATTTCTGCTTTAAACTTAAGGTACTATCCCAAAATGTATCACTAAGGTGACAGAAGTTGATTTAGGAGCATCATTTTTGAACAGGAGCTTCAACCGTTTTGTGGCATATGAGAAATCCCCTAAGCCCCGGACCTGTCGATTTTGGTCAAAAATGAAAATTTCAAAAGTGCCCCAATTTCTGCTTTAAACTTTAGGTGCTGTCCCAAAATGTATAACTAAGGTGACAGAAGCTGATTTCGGAGCATCATTGTTGAACAGGAGCTTCAACCGTTTTGTGGCATATGAGAAATTCTCTAAGCCCCGGACCTGTCGATTTTGGTCAAAAATGAAAATTTCAAAAGTGCCCCAATTTCTGCTTTAAACTTAAGGTACTATCCCAAAATGTATCACTAAGGTGACAGAAGTTGATTTAGGAGCATCATTTTTGAACAGGAGCTTCAACCGTTTTGTGGCATATGAGAAAATCCCTAAGGCCCGGACCTGTCGATTTTGGTCAAAAATGAAAATTTCAAAAGTGCCCCAATTTCTGCTTTAAACTTTAGGTGCTATCCCAACATGTATCACTAAGGTGACAGAAGTTGATTTCGGAGCATCATTTTTGAACAGAAGCTTCAACCGTTTTGTGGCATATGAGAAATTCCCTAAGCCCCGGACCTGTCGATTTTGGTCAAAAATGAAAATTTCAAAAGTGCCGCAATTTCTGCTTTAAACTTTAGGTGCTGTCCCAAAATGTATCACTAAGATGACAGAAGTTGATTTAGGAGCATCATTTTTGAACAGAAACTTCAACCGTTTTGTGGCATATGAGAAATTCCCTAAGCCCCGGACCTGTCGATTTTGGTCAAAAATGAAAATTTCAAAAGTGCCCCAATTTCTGCTTTAAACTTTAGGTGCTGTCCCAAAATGTATAACTAAGGTGACAGAAGCTGATTTCGGAGCATCATTGTTGAACAGGAGCTTCAACCGTTTTGTGGCATATGAGAAATTCTCTAAGCCCCGGACCTGTCGATTTTGGTCAAAAATGAAAATTTCAAAAGTGCCCCAATTTCTGCTTTAAACTTAAGGTACTATCCCAAAATGTATCACTAAGGTGACAGAAGTTGATTTAGGAGCATCATTTTTGAACAGGAGCTTCAACCGTTTTGTGGCATATGAGAAAATCCCTAAGGCCCGGACCTGTCGATTTTGGTCAAAAATGAAAATTTCAAAAGTGCCCCAATTTCTGCTTTAAACTTTAGGTACTATCCCAAAATGTATCACTAAGTTGACATAAGTTGATTTTGGAGCATCATTTTTGAATAGAAGCTTCAACCGTTTTGTGGCATATGAGAAATTCCCTAAGCCCCGGACCTGTCGATTTTGGTCAAAAATGAAAATTTCGAAAATGCCCCAATTTCTGCTTTAAACTGTAGATGCTATCCCAAAATGTATCACTAAGGTGACAGAAGTTGATTTCGGAGCATCATTGTTGAACAGGAGCTTCAACCGTTTTGTGGCATATGAGAAATTCCCTAAGCCCCGGACCTGTCGATTTTGGTCAAAAATGAAAATTTCAAAAATGCCCCAATTTCTGCTTTAAACTTTAGGTACTATCCCAAAATGTACCACTAAGGTGACAGAAGTTGATTTCGGAGCATCATTTCTGAACAGGAGCTTTATCCGTTTTGTGGCATATGAGAATTTCCCTAAGCCCCGGATCTGTCGATTTTGGTCAAAAATGAAAATGTCAAAAGTGCCCCAATTTCTGCTTTAAACTTTAGGTGCTATCCCAAAATGTATCACTAAGGTGATAGAAGTTGATTTTGGAGCATCATTGTTGAACAGGAGCTTCAACCGTTTTGTGGCATATGAGAAATTCCCTAAGCCCCGGACCTGTCGATTTTGGTAAAAAATGAAAATTTCAAAAGTGCCCCAATTTCTGCTTTAAACTTTAGGTACTATCCCAAAATGTATCACTAAGGTGACAGAAGTTGATTTCGGAGCATCATTTTTGAACAGGAGCTTCATCCGTTTTGTAGCATATGAGAAATTCCCTAAGCCCCGGACCTGTCAATTTTGGTCAAAAATTTAAATTTCAAAAGTGCCCCAATTTCTGCTTTAAACTTTAGGTGCTGTCCCAAAATGTATCACTAAGGTGACATAAGTTGATTTTGGAGCATCATTTTTGAACAGAAGCTTCAACCGTTTTGTGGCATACGAGAAATTCCCTAAGCCCCGGACCTGTCGATTTTGGTCAAAAATTAAATTTTCAAAAGTGCCCCAATTTCTGCTTTAAACTTTAGGTACTATCCCAAAATGTATCACTAAGTTGACATAAGTTGATTTTGGAGCATCATTTTTGAATAGAAGCTTCAACCGTTTTGTGGCATGTGAGAAATTCCCTAAGCCCCGGACCTGTCGATTTTGGTCAAAAATGGAAATTTCAAAAGTGCCCCAATTTCTTCTTTAAACTTTAGGTGCTGTCCCAAAATGTATCACTAAGGTGACAGAAGTTGATTTCGGAGCATCATTGTTGAACAGGAGCTTCAACCGTTTTGTGGCATATGAGAAATTCCCTAAGCCCCGGACCTGTCGATTTTGGTCAAAAATGAAAATTTCAAAAGTGCCCCAATTTCTGCTTTAAACTTTAGGTACTATCCCAAAATGTACCACTAAGGTGACAGAAGTTGATTTCGGAGCATCATTTTTGAACAGGAGCTTTATCCGTTTTGTGGCATATGAGAATTTCCCTAAGCCCCGGACCTGTCGATTTTGGTCAAAAATGAAAATGTCAAAAGTGCCCCAATTTCTGCTTTAAACTTTAGGTGCTATCCCAAAATATATCACTAAGGTGATAGAAGTTGATTTTGGAGCATCATTGTTGAACAGGAGCTTCAACCGTTTTGTGGCATATGAGAAATTCCCTAAGCCCCGGACCTGTCGATTTTGGTCAAAAATGAAATTTTCAAAAGTGCCCCAATTTCTGCTTTAAACTTTAGGTACTATCCCAAGATGTATCACTAAGGTGACAGAAGTTGATTCCGGAGCATCATTTTTGAACAGGAGCTTCAACCGTTTTGTGGCATATGAGAAATTCCCTAAGCCCCGGACCTGTCGATTTTGGTCAAAAATGAAAATTTCAAAAGTGCCCCAATTTCTGCTTTAAACTTTAGGTACTATCCCAAAATGTACCACTAAGGTGACAGAAGTTGATTTCGGAGCATCATTTTTGAACAGGAGCTTTATCCGTTTTGTGGCATATGAGAACTTCCCTAAGCCCCGGACCTGTCGATTTTGGTCAAAAATGAAAATTTCAAAAGTGCCCCAATTTCTGCTTTAAACTTTAGGTACTATCCCAAGATGTATCACTAAGGTGACAGAAGTTGATTTCGGAGCATCATTTTTGAACAGGAGCTTCAACCGTTTTGTGGCATATGAGAAATTCCCTAAGCCCCGGACCTGTCAATTTTGGTCAAAAATTAAAATTTTAAAAGTGCCCCAATTTTTGCTTTAAACTTTAGGTGCTATCCCAAAATGTATCACTAAGGTGACAGAAGTTGATTTTGGAGCATCATTGTTGAACATGAGTTTCAACCGTTTTGTGGCATATGAGAAATTCCCTAAGCCCCGGACCTGTTGATTTTGGTCAAAAATGAAAATTTCAAAAGTGCCCCAATTTCTGCTTTAAACTTTAGGTACTTTCCCAAGATGTATCACTAAGGTGACAGAAGTTGATTTCGGAGCATCATTTTTGAACAGGAGCTTCAACCGTTTTGTGGCATATGAGAAATTCCCTAAGCCCCGGAACTGTCGATTTTGGTCAAAAATGAAATTTTCAACAGTGCCCCAATTTCTGCTTTAAACTTTAGGTACTATCCCAAAATGTATCACTAAGTTGACAGAAGTTGATTTTGGAGCATCATTTTTGAACAGAAGCTTCAACCGTTTTGTGGCATATGAGAAATTCCCTAAGCCCCGGACCTGTCGATTTTGGTCAAAAATGAAAATTTCGAAAGTGCCCCAATTTCTGCTTTAAACTGTAGATGCTATCCCAAAATGTATCACTAAGGTGACAGAAGTTGATTTTGGAGCATCATTTTTGAATAGAAGCTTCAACCGTTTTGTGGCATATGAGAAATTCCCTAAGCCCCGGACCTGTCGATTTTGGTCAAAAATGAAAATTTCAAAAGTGCCCCAATTTCTTCTTTAAACTTTAGGTGCTGTCCCAAAATGTATCACTAAGGTGACAGAAGTTGATTTCGGAGCATCATTGTTGAACAGGAGCTTCAACCGTTTTGTGGCATATGAGAAATTCCCTAAGCCCCGGACCTGTCGATTTTGGTCAAAAATGAAAATTTCAAAAGTGCCCCAATTTCTGCTTTAAACTTTAGGTACTATCCCAAAATGTACCACTAAGGTGACAGAAGTTGATTTCGGAGCATCATTTTTGAACAGGAGCTTTATCCGTTTTGTGGCATATGAGAATTTCCCTAAGCCCCGGACCTGTCGATTTTGGTCAAAAATGAAAATGTCAAAAGTGCCCCAATTTCTGCTTTAAACTTTAGGTGCTATCCCAAAATGTATCACTAAGGTGACAGAAGTTGATTTCGGAGCATCATTTTTGAACAGGAGCTTCAACCGTTTTGTGGCATATGAGAAATTCCCTAAGCCCTGGACCTGTCGATTTTGGTCAAAAATGAAAATTTCAAAAGTGCCCCAATTTCTGCTTTAAACTTTAGGTACTATCCCAAAATGTATCACTAAGATGACAGAAGTTGTTTTCGGAGCATCATTTTTGAACAGGAGCTTCAACCGTTTTGTGGCATATGCGAAATTCCCTAAATCCCGGACCTGTCGATTTTGGTCAAAAATGAAAATTTCAAAAGTGCCCCAATTTCTGCTTTAAACTTTAGGTGCTATCCCAAAATGTATCACTAAGGTGACAGAAGTTGATTTCGGAGCATCATTTTTGAACAGAAGCTTCAATCGTTTTGTGGCATATGAGAAATTCCCTAAGCCCCGGACCTGTCGATTTTGGTCAAAAATGAAAATTTCAAAAGTGCCCCAATTTCTGCTTTAGACTTTAGGTGCTATCCCAAAATGTATCACTAAGGTGACAGAAGTTGATTTCGGAGCATCATTTTTGAACAGAAGCTTCAACCATTTTGTGGCATATGAGAAATTCCCTAAGCCCCGGACCTGTCGATTTTGGTCAAAAATGAAAATTTCAAAAGTGCCCCAATTTCTGCTTTAAACTTAAGGTACTATCCCAAAATGTATCACTAAGGTGACAGAAGTTGATTTAGGAGCATCATTTTTGAACAGGAGCTTCAACCGTTTTGTGGCATATGAGAAAATCCCTAAGCCCCGGACCTGTCGATTTTGGTCAAAAATGAAAATTTCAAAAGTGCCCCAATTTCTGCTTTAAACTTAAGGTACTATCCCAAAATGTATCACTAAGGTGACAGAAGTTGATTTAGGAGCATCATTTTTGAACAGGAGCTTCAACCGTTTTGTGGCATATCAGAAATTCCCTAAGCCCCGGACCTGTCGATATTTATCAAAAATGAAAATTTCAAAAGTGCCCCATTTTCTGCTTTAAACTGTAGGTGCTATCCCAAAATGTATCACTAAGGTGACAGAAGTTGATTTCGGAGCATCATTTTTGAACAGAAACTTCAACCGTTTTGTGGCATATGAGAAATTCCCTAAGCCCCGGACCTGTCGATTTTGGTCAAAAATGAAAATTTCAAAAGTGCCCCAATTTCTGCTTTAAACTGTAGGTGCTGTCCCAAAATGTATCACTAAGATGATAGAAGTTGATTTCGGAGCATCATTTTTGAACAGGAGCTTCAACCGTTTTGTGGCATATGAGAAATTCTCTAAGCCCCGGACCTGTCGATTTTGGTCAAAAATGAAAATTTCAAAAGTGCCCCAATTTCTGCTTTAAACTTAAGGTACTATCCCAAAATGTATCACTAAGGTGACAGAAGTTGATTTAGGAGCATCATTTTTGAACAGGAGCTTCAACCGTTTTGTGGCATATGAGAAAATCCCTAAGGCCCGGACCTGTCGATTTTGGTCAAAAATGAAAATTTCAAAAGTGCCCCAATTTCTGCTTTAAACTTTAGGTACTATCCCAAAATGTATCACTAAGTTGACAGAAGTTGATTTCGGAGCATCATTTTTGAACAGAAGCTTCAACCGTTTTTTGGCATATGAGAAATTCCCTAAGCCCCGGACCTGTCGATATTGGTCAAAAATGGAAATTTCAAAAGTGCCCCATTTTCTGCTTTAAACTGTAGGTGCTATCCCAAAATGTATCACTAAGGTGACAGAAGTTGATTTTGGAGCATCATTGTTGAACAGGAGCTTCAACCGTTTTGTGGCATATGAGAAATTCTCTAAGCCCCGGACCTGTCGATTTTGGTCAAAAATGAAAATTTCAAAAGTGCCCCAATTTCTGCTTTAAACTTTAGGTGCTATCCCAAAATGTATCACTAAGGTGACAGAAGTTGATTTCGGAGCATCATTTTTTAACAGGAGCTTCAACCGTTTTTTGGCATATGAGAAATTCCCTAAGCCCCGGACCTGTCGATTTTGGTCAAAAATGAAAATTTCAAAAGTGCCGCAATTTCTGCTTTAAACTTTAGGTGCTGTCCCAAAATGTATCACTAAGGTGACAGAAGTTGATTTTGGAGCATCATTTTTGAACAGAAGCTTCAACCGTTTTGTGGCATATGAGAAATTCCCTAAGACCCGGACCTGTCGATTTTGGTCAAAAATGAAAATTTTGAAAGTGCCCCATTTTCTGCTTTAAACTGTAGGTGCTATCCCAAAATGTATCACTAAGGTGACAGAAGTTGATTTTGGAGCATCATTTTTGAACAGAAGCTTCAACCGTTTTGTGGCATATGAGAAATTCCCTAAGACCCGGACCTGTCGATTTTGGTCAAAAATGAAAATTTCAAAAGTGCCCCAATTTCTGCTTTAAACTTTAGGTGCTATCCCAAAATGTATCACTAAGGTGACAGAAGTTGATTTCGGAGCATCATTTTTGAACAGAAGCTTCAACCGTTTTGTGGCATATGAGAAATTCCCTAAGCCCCGGACCTGTCGATTTTGGTCAAAAATGAAAATTTCAAAAGTGCCGCAATTTCTGCTTTAAACTTTAGGTGCTGTCCCAAAATGTATCACTAAGATGACAGAAGTTGATTTAGGAGCATCATTTTTGAACAGAAACTTCAACCGTTTTGTGGCATATGAGAAATTCCCTAAGCCCCGGACCTGTCGATTTTGGTCAAAAATGAAAATTTCAAAAGTGCCCCAATTTCTGCTTTAAACTTAAGGTACTATCCCAAAATGTATCACTAAGGTGACAGAAGTTGATTTAGGAGCATCATTTTTGAACAGGAGCTTCAACCGTTTTGTGGCATATCAGAAATTCCCTAAGCCCCGGACCTGTCGATATTTATCAAAAATGAAAATTTCAAAAGTGCCCCATTTTCTGCTTTAAACTGTAGGTGCTATCCCAAAATGTATCACTAAGGTGACAGAAGTTGATTTCGGAGCATCATTTTTGAACAGAAACTTCAACCGTTTTGTGGCATATGAGAAATTCCCTAAGCCCCGGACCTGTCGATTTTGGTCAAAAATGAAAATTTCAAAAGTGCCCCAATTTCTGCTTTAAACTTTAGGTGCTGTCCCAAAATGTATCACTAAGATGACAGAAGTTGATTTCGGAGCATCATTTTTGAACAGGAGCTTCAACCGTTTTGTGGCATATGAGAAATTCCCTAAGCCCCGGACCTGTCGATTTTGGTCAAAAATGAAAATTTCAAAAGTGCCCCAATTTCTGCTTTAAACTTTAGGTGCTGTCCCAAAATGTATAACTAAGGTGACAGAAGCTGATTTCGGAGCATCATTGTTGAACAGGAGCTTCAACCGTTTTGTGGCATATGAGAAATTCTCTAAGCCCCGGACCTGTCGATTTTGGTCAAAAATGAAAATTTCAAAAGTGCCCCAATTTCTGCTTTAAACTTAAGGTACTATCCCAAAATGTATCACTAAGGTGACAGAAGTTGATTTAGGAGCATCATTTTTGAACAGGAGCTTCAACCGTTTTGTGGCATATGAGAAAATCCCTAAGGCCCGGACCTGTCGATTTTGGTCAAAAATGAAAATTTCAAAAGTGCCCCAATTTCTGCTTTAAACTTTAGGTGCTATCCCAACATGTATCACTAAGGTGACAGAAGTTGATTTCGGAGCATCATTTTTGAACAGAAGCTTCAACCGTTTTGTGGCATATGAGAAATTCCCTAAGCCCCGGACCTGTCGATTTTGGTCAAAAATGAAAATTTCAAAAGTGCCGCAATTTCTGCTTTAAACTTTAGGTGCTGTCCCAAAATGTATCACTAAGATGACAGAAGTTGATTTAGGAGCATCATTTTTGAACAGAAACTTCAACCGTTTTGTGGCATATGAGAAATTCCCTAAGCCCCGGACCTGTCGATTTTGGTCAAAAATGAAAATTTCAAAAGTGCCCCAATTTCTGCTTTAAACTTAAGGTACTATCCCAAAATGTATCACTAAGGTGACAGAAGTTGATTTAGGAGCATCATTTTTGAACAGGAGCTTCAACCGTTTTGTGGCATATCAGAAATTCCCTAAGCCCCGGACCTGTCGATATTTATCAAAAATGAAAATTTCAAAAGTGCCCCATTTTCTGCTTTAAACTGTAGGTGCTATCCCAAAATGTATCACTAAGGTGACAGAAGTTGATTTCGGAGCATCATTTTTGAACAGAAACTTCAACCGTTTTGTGGCATATGAGAAATTCCCTAAGCCCCGGACCTGTCGATTTTGGTCAAAAATGAAAATTTCAAAAGTGCCCCAATTTCTGCTTTAAACTTTAGGTGCTGTCCCAAAATGTATAACTAAGGTGACAGAAGCTGATTTCGGAGCATCATTGTTGAACAGGAGCTTCAACCGTTTTGTGGCATATGAGAAATTCTCTAAGCCCCGGACCTGTCGATTTTGGTCAAAAATGAAAATTTCAAAAGTGCCCCAATTTCTGCTTTAAACTTAAGGTACTATCCCAAAATGTATCACTAAGGTGACAGAAGTTGATTTAGGAGCATCATTTTTGAACAGGAGCTTCAACCGTTTTGTGGCATATGAGAAAATCCCTAAGGCCCGGACCTGTCGATTTTGGTCAAAAATGAAAATTTCAAAAGTGCCCCAATTTCTGCTTTAAACTTTAGGTACTATCCCAAAATGTATCACTAAGTTGACAGAAGTTGATTTCGGAGCATCATTTTTGAACAGAAGCTTCAACCGTTTTTTGGCATATGAGAAATTCCCTAAGCCCCGGACCTGTCGATATTGGTCAAAAATGAAAATTTCAAAAGTGCCCCATTTTCTGCTTTAAACTGTAGGTGCTATCCCAAAATGTATCACTAAGGTGACAGAAGTTGATTTTGGAGCATCATTGTTGAACAGGAGCTTCAACCGTTTTGTGGCATATGAGAAATTCTCTAAGCCCCGGACCTGTCGATTTTGGTCAAAAATGAAAATTTCAAAAGTGCCCCAATTTCTGCTTTAAACTTAAGGTACTATCCCAAAATGTATCACTAAGGTGACATAAGTTGATTTAGGAGCATCATTTTTGAACAGGAGCTTCAACCGTTTTGTGGCATATGAGAAAATCCCTAAGACCCGGACCTGTCGATTTTGGTCAAAAATGAAAATTTCAAAAGTGCCCCAATTTCTGCTTTAAACTTAAGGTACTATCCCAAAATGTATCACTAAGGTGACAGAAGTTGATTTAGGAGCATCATTTTTGAACAGGAGCTTCAACCGTTTTGTGGCATATGAGAAATTCCCTAAGCCCCGGACCTGTCGATTTTGGTCAAAAATGAAAATTTCAAAAGTGCCCCAATTTCTGCTTTAGACTTTAGATGCTATCCCAAAATGTATCACTAAGGTGACAGAAGTTGATTTCGGAGCATCATTTTTGAACAGAAGCTTCAACCGTTTTGTGGCATATGAGAAATTCCCTAAGCCCCGGACCTGTCGATTTTGGTCAAAAATGAAAATTTCAAAAGTGCCCCAATTTCTGCTTTAGACTTTAGGTGCTATCCCAAAATGTATCACTAAGGTGACAGAAGTTGATTTCGGAGCATCATTTTTGAACAGAAGCTTCAACCATTTTGTGGCATATGAGAAATTCCCTAAGCCCCGGACCTGTCGATTTTGGTCAAAAATGCAAATTTCAAAAGTGCCCCAATTTCTGCTTTAAACTTAAGGTACTATCCCAAAATGTATCACTAAGGTGACAGAAGTTGATTTAGGAGCATCATTTTTGAACAGGAGCTTCAACCGTTTTGTGGCATATGAGAAAATCCCTAAGGCCCGGACCTGTCGATTTTGGTCAAAAATGAAAATTTTGAAAGTGCCCCAATTTCTGCTTTAAACTTAAGGTACTATCCCAAAATGTATCTCTAAGGTGACAGAAGTTGATTTTGGAGCATAATTTTTGAACAGAAGCTTCAACTGTTTTGTGGCATATGAGAAATTCCCTAAGCCCCGGACCTGTCGATTTTGGTCAAAAATGAAAATTTCAAAAGTGCCCCAATTTCTGCTTTAAACTTTAGGTGCTATCCCAAAACGTATCACTAAGGTGACAGAAGTTGATTTTGGAGCATCATTTTTGAACAGAAGCTTCAACCGTTTTGTGGCATATGAGAAATTCCCTAAGCCCCGGACCTGTCGATTTTGGTCAAAAATGAAAATTTCAAAAGTGCCCCAATTTCTGCTTTAAACTTTAGGTGCTATCCCAAAATGTATCACTAAGGTGACAGAAGTTGATTTCGGAGCATCATTTTTGAACAGAAGCTTCAACGGTTTTGTGGCATATGAGAAATTCCCTAAGCCCCGGACCTGTCAATTTTGGTCAAAAATTAAAATTTCAAAAGTGCCCCAATTTCTGCTTTAAACTTTAGGTGCTGTCCCAAAATGTATCACTAAGATGACAGAAGTTGATTTCGGAGCATCATTTTTGAACAGGAGCTTCAACCGTTTTTTTTTGCATATGAGAAATTCCCTAAGCCCCGGACCTTTCGATTTTGGTCAAAAATGAAAATTTCAAAAGTGCCCCAATTTCTGCTTTAAACTTTAGGTGCTATCCCAAAATGTATCACTAAGGTGACAGAAGTTGATTTCGGAGCATCATTTTTGAACAGAAGCTTCAACCGTTTTGTGGCATATGAGAAATTCCCTAAGCCCCGGACCTGTCGATTTTGGTCAAAAATGAAAATTTCAAAAGTGCCGCAATTTCTGCTTTAAACTTTAGGTGCTGTCCCAAAATGTATCACTAAGATGACAGAAGTTGATTTAGGAGCATCATTTTTGAACAGGAGCTTCAACCATTTTGTGGCATATGAGAAATTCCCTAAGCCCCGGACCTGTCGATTTTGGTCAAAAATGAAAATTTCAAAAGTGCCCCAATTTCTGCTTTAAACTTTAGGTGCTATCCCAAAACGTATCACTAAGGTGACAGAAGTTGATTTTGGAGCATCATTTTTGAACAGAAGCTTCAACCGTTTTGTGGCATATGAGAAATTCCCTAAGCCCCGGACCTGTCGATTTTGGTCAAAAATGAAAATTTCAAAAGTGCCCCAATTTCTGCTTTAAACTTTAGGTGCTATCCCAAAATGTATCACTAAGGTGACAGAAGTTGATTTCGGAGCATCATTTTTGAACAGAAGCTTCAACGGTTTTGTGGCATATGAGAAATTCCCTAAGCCCCGGACCTGTCAATTTTGGTCAAAAATTAAAATTTCAAAAGTGCCCCAATTTCTGCTTTAAACTTTAGGTGCTGTCCCAAAATGTATCACTAAGATGACAGAAGTTGATTTCGGAGCATCATTTTTGAACAGGAGCTTCAACCGTTTTTTTTTGCATATGAGAAATTCCCTAAGCCCCGGACCTTTCGATTTTGGTCAAAAATGAAAATTTCAAAAGTGCCCCAATTTCTG
Source organism: Pseudophryne corroboree (assembly GCF_028390025.1). Taxonomy (NCBI): domain Eukaryota; kingdom Metazoa; phylum Chordata; class Amphibia; order Anura; family Myobatrachidae; genus Pseudophryne; species Pseudophryne corroboree. The sequence continues at coordinate 211,228 of NW_026970499.1, forward strand.
CTTTAAACTTTAGGTGCTATCCCAAAATGTATCACTAAGGTGACAGAAGTTGATTTCGGAGCATCATTTTTGAACAGAAGCTTCAACCGTTTTGTGGCATATGAGAAATTCCCTAAGCCCCGGACCTGTCGATTTTGGTCAAAAATGAAAATTTCAAAAGTGCCGCAATTTCTGCTTTAAACTTTAGGTGCTGTCCCAAAATGTATCACTAAGATGACAGAAGTTGATTTAGGAGCATCATTTTTGAACAGGAGCTTCAACCATTTTGTGGCATATGAGAAATTCCCTAAGCCCCGGACCTGTCGATTTTGGTCAAAAATGAAAATTTCAAAAGTGCCCCAATTTCTGCTTTAAACTTTAGGTACTATCCCAAAATGTATCACTAAGGTGACAGAAGTTGATTTTGGAGCATCATTTTTGAACAGAAGCTTCAACCGTTTTTTTGGCATATGAGAAATTCCCTAAGCCCCGGACCTGTCGATATTGGTAAAAAATAAAAATTTCAAAAGTGCCCCATTTTCTGCTTTAAACTGTAGGTGCTATCCCAAAATGTATCACTAAGGTGACAGAAGTTGATTTTGGAGCATCATTTTTGAACAGAAGCTTCAACCGTTTTGTGGCATATGAGAAATTCCCTAAGCCCCGGACCTGTCGATTTTGGTCAAAAATGAAAATTTTGAAAGTGCCCCAATTTCTGCTTTAAACTTTAGGTACTATCCCAAAATGTATCTCTAAGGTGACAGAAGTTGATTTCGGAGCATCATTTTTGAACAGGAGCTTCAACCGTTTTGTAGCATATGAGAAATTCCCTAAGCCCCGGACCTGTCGATTTTGGTCAAAAATTAAAATCTCAAAAGTGCCCCAATTTCTGCTTTAAACTTTAGGTACTGTCCCAAAATGTATAACTAAGGTGACAGAAGTTGATTTCGGAGCATCATTGTTGAACAGGAGCTTCAACCATTTTGTGGCATATGAGAAATTCCCTAAGCCCCGGACCTGTCGATTTTGGTCAAAAATGAAAATTTCAAAAGTGCCCCAATTTCTGCTTTAAACTTTAGGTGCTATCCCAAAATGTATCACTAAGGTGACAGAAGTTGATTTTGGAGCATCATTTTTGAACAGAAGCTTCAACCGTTTTGTGGCATATGAGAAATTCCCTAAGCCCCGGACCTGTCGATTTTGGTCAAAAATGAAAATTTCAAAAGTGCCCCAATTTCTGCTTTAAACTTTAGGTGCTATCCCAAAATGTATCACTAAGGTGACAGAAGTTGATTTCGGAGCATCATTTTTGAACAGAAGCTTCAACGGTTTTGTGGCATATGAGAAATTCCCTAAGCCCCGGACCTGTCAATTTTGGTCAAAAATTAAAATTTCAAAAGTGCCCCAATTTCTGCTTTAAACTTTAGGTACTGTCCCAAAATGTATAACTAAGGTGACAGAAGTTGATTTCGGAGCATCATTGTTGAACAGGAGCTTCAACCGTTTTGTGGCATATGAGAAATTCCCTAAGCCCCGGACCTGTCGATTTTGGTCAAAAATTTAAATTTCAAAAGTGCCCCAATTTCTGCTTTAAACTTTAGGTACTATCCCAAAATGTATCACTAAGTTGACAGAAGTTGATTTCGGAGCATCATTTTTTAACAGGAGCTTCAACCGTTTTTTGGCATATGAGAAATTCCCTAAGCCCCGAACCTGTCGATATTGGTCAAAAATGAAAATTTCAAAAGTGCCCCATTTTCTGCTTTAAACTGTAGGTGCTATCCCAAAATGTATCACTAAGGTGACAGAAGTTGATTTTGGAGCATCATTTTTGAACAGAAGCTTCAACTGTTTTGTGGCATATGAGAAATTCCCTAAGACCCGGACCTGTCGATTTTGGTCAAAAATGAAAATTTCAAAAGTGCCCCAATTTCTGCTTTAAACTTAAGGTACTATCTCAAAATGTATCACTAAGGTGACAGAAGTTGATTTCGGAGCATAATTTTTGAACAGGAGCTTCAACTGTTTTGTGGCATATGAGAAATTCCCTAAGCCCCGGACCTGTCGATTTTGGTCAAAAATGAAAATTTTGAAAGTGCCCCAATTTCTGCTTTAAACTTTAGGTACTATCCCAAAATGTATCACTAAGGTGACAGAAGTTGATTTCGGAGCATCATTTTTGAACAGAAGCTTCAACCGTTTTGTGGCATATGAGAAATTCCCTAAGCCCCGGACCTGTCGATTTTGGTCAAAAATGAAAATTTCAAAAGTGCCCCAATTTCTGCTTTAGACTTTAGATGCTATCCCAAAATGTATCACTAAGGTGACAGAAGTTGATTTCGGAGCATCATTTTTGAACAGAAGCTTCAACCGTTTTGTGGCATATGAGAAATTCCCTAAGCCCCGGACCTGTCGATTTTGGTCAAAAATGAAAATTTCAAAAGTGCCCCAATTTCTGCTTTAGACTTTAGGTGCTATCCCAAAATGTATTACTAAGGTGACAGAAGTTGATTTCGGAGCATCATTTTTGAACAGAAGCTTCAACCATTTTGTGGCATATGAGAAATTCCCTAAGCCCCGGACCTGTCGATTTTGGTCAAAAATGAAAATTTCAAAAGTGCCCCAATTTCTGCTTTAAACTTAAGGTACTATCCCAAAATGTATCACTAAGGTGACAGAAGTTGATTTAGGAGCATCATTTTTGAACAGGAGCTTCAACCGTTTTGTGGCATATGAGAAAATCCCTAAGGCCCGGACCTGTCGATTTTGGTCAAAAATGAAAATTTTGAAAGTGCCCCAATTTCTGCTTTAAACTTAAGGTACTATCCCAAAATGTATCTCTAAGGTGACAGAAGTTGATTTTGGAGCATAATTTTTGAACAGAAGCTTCAACCGTTTTGTGGCATATGAGAAATTCCCTAAGCCCCGGACCTGTCGATTTTGGTCAAAAATGAAAATTTCAAAAGTGCCCCAATTTCTGCTTTAAACTTTAGGTGCTATCCCAAAATGTATCACTAAGGTGACAGAAGTTGATTTTGGAGCATCATTTTTGAACAGAAGCTTCAACCGTTTTGTGGCATATGAGAAATTCCCTAAGCCCCGGACCTGTCGATTTTGGTCAAAAATGAAAATTTCAAAAGTGCCCCAATTTCTGCTTTAAACTTTAGGTGCTATCCCAAAATGTATCACTAAGGTGACAGAAGTTGATTTCGGAGCATCATTTTTGAACAGAAGCTTCAACGGTTTTGTGGCATATGAGAAATTCCCTAAGCCCCGGACCTGTCAATTTTGGTCAAAAATTAAAATTTCAAAAGTGCCCCAATTTCTGCTTTAAACTTTAGGTGCTGTCCCAAAATGTATCACTAAGATGACAGAAGTTGATTTCGGAGCATCATTTTTGAACAGGAGCTTCAACCGTTTTGTGGCATATGAGAAATTCCCTAAGCCCCGGAACTGTCGATTTTGGTCAAAAATTAAAATTTCAAAAGTGCCCCAATTTCTGCTTTAAACTTAAGGTGCTATCCCAAAATGTATCACTAAGGTGACAGAAGTTGATTTTGGAGCATCATTTTTGAACAGAAGCTTCAACCGTTTTTTTTTGCATATGAGAAATTCCCTAAGCCCCGGACCTTTCGATTTTGGTCAAAAATGAAAATTTCAAAAGTGCCCCAATTTCTGCTTTAAACTTTAGGTGCTATCCCAAAATGTATCACTAAGGTGACAGAAGTTGATTTCGGAGCATCATTTTTGAACAGAAGCTTCAACCGTTTTGTGGCATATGAGAAATTCCCTAAGCCCCGGACCTGTCGATTTTGGTCAAAAATGAAAATTTCAAAAGTGCCGCAATTTCTGCTTTAAACTTTAGGTGCTGTCCCAAAATGTATCACTAAGATGACAGAAGTTGATTTAGGAGCATCATTTTTGAACAGGAGCTTCAACCATTTTGTGGCATATGAGAAATTCCCTAAGCTCCGGACCTGTCGATTTTGGTCAAAAATGAAAATTTCAAAAGTGCCCCAATTTCTGCTTTAAACTTTAGGTACTATCCCAAAATGTATCACTAAGGTGACAGAAGTTGATTTTGGAGCATCATTTTTGAACAGAAGCTTCAACCGTTTTTTTGGCATATGAGAAATTCCCTAAGCCCCGGTCCTGTCGATATTGGTCAAAAATAAAAATTTCAAAAGTGCCCCATTTTCTGCTTTAAACTGTAGGTGCTATCCCAAAATGTATCACTAAGGTGACAGAAGTTGATTTTGGAGCATCATTTTTGAACAGAAGCTTCAACCGTTTTGTGGCATATGAGAAATTCCCTAAGCCCCGGACCTGTCGATTTTGGTCAAAAATGAAAATTTTGAAAGTGCCCCAATTTCTGCTTTAAACTTTAGGTACTATCCCAAAATGTATCTCTAAGGTGACAGAAGTTGATTTTGGAGCATCATTTTTGAACAGGAGCTTCAACCGTTTTGTAGCATATGAGAAATTCCCTAAGCCCCGGACCTGTCGATTTTGGTCAAAAATGAAAATTTCAAAAGTGCCCCAATTTCTGCTTTAAACTTTAGGTACTATCCCAAAATGTATCACTAAGGTGACAGAAGTTGATTTCGGAGCATCATTGTTGAACAGGAGCTTCAACCATTTTGTGGCATATGAGAAATTCCCTAAGCCCCGGACCTGTCGATTTTGGTCAAAAATGAAAATTTCAAAAGTGCCCCAATTTCTGCTTTAAACTTTAGGTGCTATCCCAAAATGTATCACTAAGGTGACAGAAGTTGATTTTGGAGCATCATTTTTGAACAGAATCTTCAACCGTTTTGTGGCATATGAGAAATTCCCTAAGCCCCGGACCTGTCGATTTTGGTCAAAAATGAAAATTTCAAAAGTGCCCCAATTTCTGCTTTAAACTTTAGGTGCTATCCCAAAATGTATCACTAAGGTGACAGAAGTTGATTTCGGAGCATCATTTTTGAACAGAAGCTTCAACGGTTTTGTGGCATATGAGAAATTCCCTAAGCCCCGGACCTGTCAATTTTGGTCAAAAATTAAAATTTCAAAAGTGCCCCAATTTCTGCTTTAAACTTTAGGTACTGTCCCAAAATGTATAACTAAGGTGACAGAAGTTGATTTCGGAGCATCATTGTTGAACAGGAGCTTCAACCGTTTTGTGGCATATGAGAAATTCCCTAAGCCCCGGACCTGTCGATTTTGGTCAAAAATTTAAATTTCAAAAGTGCCCCAATTTCTGCTTTAAACTTTAGGTACTGTCCCAAAATGTATAACTAAGGTGACAGAAGTTGATTTCGGAGCATCATTGTTGAACAGGAGCTTCAACCGTTTTGTGGCATATGAGAAATTCCCTAAGCCCCGGACCTGTCGATTTTGGTCAAAAATTTAAATTTCAAAAGTGCCCTAATTTCTGCTTTAAACTTTAGGTACTATCCCAAAATGTATCACTAAGGTGACAGAAGTTGATTTAGGAGCATCATTTTTGAACAGAAGCTTCAACCGTTTTTTGGCATATGAGAAATTCCCTAAGCCCCGGACCTGTCGATATTGGTCAAAAATAAAAAATTTCAAAAGTGCCCCATTTTCTGCTTTAAACTGTAGGTGCTATCCCAAAATGTATCACTAAGGTGACAGAAGTTGATTTTGGAGCATCATTTTTGAACAGAAGCTTCAACCGTTTTGTGGCATATGAGAAAATCCCTAAGCCCCGGACCTGTCGATTTTGGTCAAAAATGAAAATTTCAAAAGTGCCCCAATTTCTGCTTTAAACTTTAGGTGCTGTCCCAAAATGTATAACTAAGGTGACAGAAGTTGATTTCGGAGCATCATTGTTGAACAGGAGCTTCAACCATTTTGTGGCATATGAGAAAATTCCCTAAGCCCCGGACCTGTCGATTTTGGTCAAAAATGATAATTTCAAAAGTGCCCCAATTTCTGCTTTAAACTTTAGGTGCTGTCCCAAAATGTATAACTAAGGTGACAGAAGTTGATTTTGGAGCATCATTTTTGAACAGAAGCTTCAACCGTTTTGTGGCATATGAGAAATTCCCTAAGCCCCGGACCTGTCGATTTTGGTCAAAAATTAAAATCTCAAAAGTGCCCCAATTTCTGCTTTAAACTTTAGGTACTATCCCAAAATGTATCACTAAGTTGACAGAAGTTGATTTCGGAGCATCATTTTTGAACAGAAGCTTCAACCGTTTTTTGGCATATGAGAAATTCCCTAAGCCCCGGACCTGTCGATATTGGTCAAAAATGAAAATTTCAAAAGTGCCCCATTTTCTGCTTTAAACTGTAGGTGCTGTCCCAAAATGTATAACTAAGGTGACAGAAGTTGATTTCGGAGCATCATTGTTGAACAGGAGCTTCAACCATTTTGTGGCATATGAGAAATTCCCTAAGCCCCGGACCTGTCGATTTTGGTCAAAAATTAAAATTTCAAAAGTGCCCCAATTTCTGCTTTAGACTTTAGGTGCTATCCCAAAATGTATCACTAAGGTGACAGAAGTTGATTTCGGAGCATCATTTTTGAACAGAAGCTTCAACCATTTTGTGGCATATGAGAAATTCCCTAAGCCCCGGACCTGTCGATTTTGGTCAAAAATGAAAATTTCAAAAGTGCCCCAATTTCTGCTTTAAACTTAAGGTACTATCCCAAAATGTATCACTAAGGTGACAGAAGTTGATTTAGGAGCATCATTTTTGAACAGGAGCTTCAACCATTTTGTGGCATATGAGAAATTCCCTAAGCCCCGGACCTGTCGATTTTGGTCAAAAATGAAAATTTCAAAAGTGCCCCAATTTCTGCTTTAAACTTTAGGTGCTATCCCAAAATGTATCACTAAGGTGACAGAAGTTGATTTTGGAGCATCATTTTTGAACAGAAGCTTCAACCGTTTTGTGGCATATGAGAAATTCCCTAAGCCCCGGACCTGTCGATTTTGGTCAAAAATGAAAATTTCAAAAGTGCCCCAATTTCTGCTTTAAACTTTAGGTGCTATCCCAAAATGTATCACTAAGGTGACAGAAGTTGATTTCGGAGCATCATTTTTGAACAGAAGCTTCAACGGTTTTGTGGCATATGAGAAATTCCCTAAGCCCCGGACCTGTCAATTTTGGTCAAAAATTAAAATTTCAAAAGTGCCCCAATTTCTGCTTTAAACTTTAGGTACTGTCCCAAAATGTATAACTAAGGTGACAGAAGTTGATTTCGGAGCATCATTGTTGAACAGGAGCTTCAACCGTTTTGTGGCATATGAGAAATTCCCTAAGCCCCGGACCTGTCGATTTTGGTCAAAAATTTAAATTTCAAAAGTGCCCCAATTTCTGCTTTAAACTTTAGGTACTATCCCAAAATGTATCACTAAGGTGACAGAAGTTGATTTAGGAGCATCATTTTTGAACAGGAGCTTCAACCGTTTTGTGGCATATGAGAAAATCCCTAAGCCCCGGACCTGTCGATTTTGGTCAAAAATGAAAATTTCAAAAGTGCCCCAATTTCTGCTTTAAACTTTAGGTGCTGTCCCAAAATGTATAACTAAGGTGACAGAAGTTGATTTCGGAGCATCATTGTTGAACAGGAGCTTCAACCATTTTGTGGCATATGAGAAAATTCCCTAAGCCCCGGACCTGTCGATTTTGGTCAAAAATGATAATTTCAAAAGTGCCCCAATTTCTGCTTTAAACTTTAGGTGCTGTCCCAAAATGTATAACTAAGGTGACAGAAGTTGATTTTGGAGCATCATTTTTGAACAGAAGCTTCAACCGTTTTGTGGCATATGAGAAATTCCCTAAGCCCCGGACCTGTCGATTTTGGTCAAAAATTAAAATCTCAAAAGTGCCCCAATTTCTGCTTTAAACTTTAGGTACTATCCCAAAATGTATCACTAAGTTGACAGAAGTTGATTTCGGAGCATCATTTTTGAACAGAAGCTTCAACCGTTTTTTGGCATATGAGAAATTCCCTAAGCCCCGGACCTGTCAAAATTGGTCAAAAATGAAAATTTCAAAAGTGCCCCATTTTCTGCTTTAAACTGTAGGTGCTGTCCCAAAATGTATAACTAAGGTGACAGAAGTTGATTTCGGAGCATCATTGTTGAACAGGAGCTTCAACCATTTTGTGGCATATGAGAAATTCCCTAAGCCCCGGACCTGTCGATTTTGGTCAAAAATGAAAATTTCAAAAGTGCCCCAATTTCTGCTTTAAACTTTAGGTACTATCCCAAAATGTATCACTAAGGTGACAGAAGTTGATTTTGGAGCATCATTTTTGAACAGAAGCTTCAACCGTTTTTTTTGGCATATGAGAAATTCCCTAAGCCCCGGACCTGTCGATATTGGTCAAAAATAAAAAATTTCAAAAGTGCCCCATTTTCTGCTTTAAACTGTAGGTGCTATCCCAAAATGTATCACTAAGGTGACAGAAGTTGATTTTGGAGCATCATTTTTGAACAGAAGCTTCAACCGTTTTGTGGCATATGAGAAATTCCCTAAGCCCCGGACCTGTCGATTTTGGTCAAAAATGAAAATTTTGAAAGTGCCCCAATTTCTGCTTTAAACTTTAGGTACTATCCCAAAATGTATCTCTAAGGTGACAGAAGTTGATTTCGGAGCATCATTGTTGAACAGGAGCTTCAACCATTTTGTGGCATATGAGAAATTCCCTAAGCCCCGGACCTGTCGATTTTGGTCAAAAATTTAAATTTCAAAAGTGCCCCAATTTCTGCTTTAAACTTTAGGTACTATCCCAAAATGTATCACTAAGGTGACAGAAGTTGATTTAGGAGCATCATTTTTGAACAGGAGCTTCAACCGTTTTGTGGCATATGAGAAAATCCCTAAGCCCCGGACCTGTCGATTTTGGTCAAAAATGAAAATTTCAAAAGTGCCCCAATTTCTGCTTTAAACTTTAGGTGCTGTCCCAAAATGTATAACTAAGGTGACAGAAGTTGATTTCGGAGCATCATTGTTGAACAGGAGCTTCAACCATTTTGTGGCATATGAGAAAATTCCCTAAGCCCCGGACCTGTCGATTTTGGTCAAAAATGATAATTTCAAAAGTGCCCCAATTTCTGCTTTAAACTTTAGGTGCTGTCCCAAAATGTATAACTAAGGTGACAGAAGTTGATTTTGGAGCATCATTTTTGAACAGAAGCTTCAACCGTTTTGTGGCATATGAGAAATTCCCTAAGCCCCGGACCTGTCGATATTGGTCAAAAATGAAAATTTCAAAAGTGCCCCATTTTCTGCTTTAAACTGTAGGTGCTGTCCCAAAATGTATAACTAAGATGACAGAAGTTGATTTCGGAGCATCATTGTTGAACAGGAGCTTCAACCATTTTGTGGCATATGAGAAATTCCCTAAGCCCCGGACCTGTCGATTTTGGTCAAAAATTAAAATTTCAAAAGTGCCCCAATTTCTGCTTTAGACTTTAGGTGCTATCCCAAAATGTATCACTAAGGTGACAGAAGTTGATTTCGGAGCATCATTTTTGAACAGAAGCTTCAACCATTTTGTGGCATATGAGAAATTCCCTAAGCCCCGGACCTGTCGATTTTGGTCAAAAATGAAAATTTCAAAAGTGCCCCAATTTCTGCTTTAAACTTAAGGTACTATCCCAAAATGTATCACTAAGGTGACAGAAGTTGATTTAGGAGCATCATTTTTGAACAGGAGCTTCAACCGTTTTGTGGCATATGAGAAAATCCCTAAGGCCCGGACCTGTCGATTTTGGTCAAAAATGAAAATTTTGAAAGTGCCCCAATTTCTGCTTTAAACTTAAGGTACTATCCCAAAATGTATCTCTAAGGTGACAGAAGTTGATTTTGGAGCATAATTTTTGAACAGAAGCTTCAACCGTTTTGTGGCATATGAAAAATTCCCTAAGCCCCGGACCTGTCGATTTTGGTCAAAAATGAAAATTTCAAAAGTGCCCCAATTTCTGCTTTAAACTTTAGGTGCTATCCCAAAATGTATCACTAAGGTGACAGAAGTTGATTTTGGAGCATCATTTTTGAACAGAAGCTTCAACGGTTTTGTGGCATATGAGAAATTCCCTAAGCCCCGGACCTGTCAATTTTGGTCAAAAATTAAAATTTCAAAAGTGCCCCAATTTCTGCTTTAAACTTTAGGTGCTGTCCCAAAATGTATCACTAAGATGACAGAAGTTGATTTCGGAGCATCATTTTTGAACAGGAGCTTCAACCGTTTTGTGGCATATGAGAAATTCCCTAAGCCCCGGAACTGTCGATTTTGGTCAAAAATTAAAATTTCAAAAGTGCCCCAATTTCTGCTTTAAACTTAAGGTGCTATCCCAAAATGTATCACTAAGGTGACAGAAGTTGATTTTGGAGCATCATTTTTGAACAGAAGCTTCAACCGTTTTTTTTTGCATATGAGAAATTCCCTAAGCCCCGGACCTTTCGATTTTGGTCAAAAATGAAAATTTCAAAAGTGCCCCAATTTCTGCTTTAAACTTTAGGTGCTATCCCAAAATGTATCACTAAGGTGACAGAAGTTGATTTCGGAGCATCATTTTTGAACAGAAGCTTCAACCGTTTTGTGGCATATGAGAAATTCCCTAAGCCCCGGACCTGTCGATTTTGGTCAAAAATGAAAATTTCAAAAGTGCCGCAATTTCTGCTTTAAACTTTAGGTGCTATCCCAAAATGTATCACTAAGGTGACAGAAGTTGATTTTGGAGCATCATTTTTGAACAGAAGCTTCAACCGTTTTGTGGCATATGAGAAATTCCCTAAGCCCCGGACCTGTCGATTTTGGTCAAAAATGAAAATTTCAAAAGTGCCCCAATTTCTGCTTTAAACTTTAGGTGCTATCCCAAAATGTATCACTAAGGTGACAGAAGTTGATTTCGGAGCATCATTTTTGAACAGAAGCTTCAACGGTTTTGTGGCATATGAGAAATTCCCTAAGCCGCGGACCTGTCAATTTTGGTCAAAAATTAAAATTTCAAAAGTGCCCCAATTTCTGCTTTAAACTTTAGGTGCTGTCCCAAAATGTATCACTAAGTTGACAGAAGTTGATTTCGGAGCATCATTTTTGAACAGGAGCTTCAACCGTTTTGTGGCATATGAGAAATTCCCTAAGCCCCGGAACTGTTGATTTTGGTCAAAAATTAAAATTTCAAAAGTGCCCCAATTTCTGCTTTAAACTTAAGGTGCTATCCCAAAATGTATCACTAAGGTGACAGAAGTTGATTTTGGAGCATCATTTTTGAACAGAAGCTTCAACCGTTTTTTTTTGCATATGAGAAATTCCCTAAGCCCCGGACCTTTCGATTTTGGTCAAAAATGAAAATTTCAAAAGTGCCCCAATTTCTGCTTTAAACTTTAGGTGCTATCCCAAAATGTATCACTAAGGTGACAGAAGTTGATTTCGGAGCATCATTTTTGAACAGAAGCTTCAACCGTTTTGTGGCATATGAGAAATTCCCTAAGCCCCGGACCTGTCGATTTTGGTCAAAAATGAAAATTTCAAAAGTGCCGCAATTTCTGCTTTAAACTTTAGGTGCTGTCCCAAAATGTATCACTAAGATGACAGAAGTTGATTTAGGAGCATCATTTTTGAACAGGAGCTTCAACCGTTTTGTGGCATATGAGAAATTCCCTAAGCCCCGGAACTGTCGATTTTGGTCAAAAATTAAAATTTCAAAAGTGCCCCAATTTCTGCTTTAAACTTAAGGTGCTATCCCAAAATGTATCACTAAGGTGACAGAAGTTGATTTCGGAGCATCATTTTTGAACAGAAGCTTCAACCGTTTTGTGGCATATGAGAAATTCCCTAAGCCCCGGACCTGTCGATTTTGGTCAAAAATGAAAATTTCAAAAGTGCCGCAATTTCTGCTTTAAACTTTAGGTGCTATCCCAAAATGTATCACTAAGGTGACAGAAGTTGATTTTGGAGCATCATTTTTGAACAGAAGCTTCAACCGTTTTGTGGCATAAGAGAAATTCCCTAAGCCCCGGACCTGTCGATTTTGGTCAAAAATGAAAATTTCAAAAGTGCCCCAATTTCTGCTTTAAACTTTAGGTGCTATCCCAAAATGTATCACTAAGGTGACAGAAGTTGATTTCGGAGCATCATTTTTGAACAGAAGCTTCAACGGTTTTGTGGCATATGAGAAATTCCCTAAGCCCCGGACCTGTCAATTTTGGTCAAAAATTAAAATTTCAAAAGTGCCCCAATTTCTGCTTTAAACTTTAGGTGCTGTCCCAAAATGTATCACTAAGATGACAGAAGTTGATTTCGGAGCATCATTTTTGAACAGGAGCTTCAACCGTTTTGTGGCATATGAGAAATTCCCTAAGCCCCGGAACTGTTGATTTTGGTCAAAAATTAAAATTTCAAAAGTGCCCCAATTTCTGCTTTAAACTTAAGGTGCTATCCCAAAATGTATCACTAAGGTGACAGAAGTTGATTTTGGAGCATCATTTTTGAACAGAAGCTTCAACCGTTTTTTTTTGCATATGAGAAATTCCCTAAGCCCCGGACCTTTCGATTTTGGTCAAAAATGAAAATTTCAAAAGTGCCCTAATTTCTGCTTTAAACTTTAGGTGCTATCCCAAAATGTATCACTAAGGTGACAGAAGTTGATTTCGGAGCATCATTTTTGAACAGAAGCTTCAACCGTTTTGTGGCATATGAGAAATTCCCTAAGCCCCGGACCTGTCGATTTTGGTCAAAAATGAAAATTTCAAAAGTGCCGCAATTTCTGCTTTAAACTTTAGGTGCTGTCCCAAAATGTATCACTAAGATGACAGAAGTTGATTTAGGAGCATCATTTTTGAACAGGAGCTTCAACCATTTTGTGGCATATGAGAAATTCCCTAAGCCCCGGACCTGTCGATTTTGGTCAAAAATGAAAATTTCAAAAGTGCCCCAATTTCTGCTTTAAACTTTAGGTACTATCCCAAAATGTATCACTAAGGTGACAGAAGTTGATTTTGGAGCATCATTTTTGAACAGAAGCTTCAACCGTTTTTTTGGCATATGAGAAATTCCCTAAGCCCCGGACCTGTCGATATTGGTCAAAAATAAAAATTTCAAAAGTGCCCCATTTTCTGCTTTAAACTGTAGGTGCTATCCCAAAATGTATCACTAAGGTGACAGAAGTTGATTTTGGAGCATCATTTTTGAACAGAAGCTTCAACCGTTTTGTGGCATATGAGAAATTCCCTAAGCCCCGGACCTGTCGATTTTGGTCAAAAATGAAAATTTTGAAAGTGCCCCAATTTCTGCTTTAAACTTTAGGTACTATCCCAAAATGTATCTCTAAGGTGACAGAAGTTGATTTCGGAGCATCATTTTTGAACAGGAGCTTCAACCGTTTTGTAGCATATGAGAAATTCCCTAAGCCCCGGACCTGTCGATTTTGGTCAAAAATTAAAATCTCAAAAGTGCCCCAATTTCTGCTTTAAACTTTAGGTACTGTCCCAAAATGTATAACTAAGGTGACAGAAGTTGATTTCGGAGCATCATTGTTGAACAGGAGCTTCAACCATTTTGTGGCATATGAGAAATTCCCTAAGCCCCGGACCTGTCGATTTTGGTCAAAAATGAAAATTTCAAAAGTGCCCCAATTTCTGCTTTAAACTTTAGGTGCTATCCCAAAATGTATCACTAAGGTGACAGAAGTTGATTTTGGAGCATCATTTTTGAACAGAAGCTTCAACCGTTTTGTGGCATATGAGAAATTCCCTAAGCCCCGGACCTGTCGATTTTGGTCAAAAATGAAAATTTCAAAAGTGCCCCAATTACTGCTTTAAACTTTAGGTGCTATCCCAAAATGTATCACTAAGGTGACAGAAGTTGATTTCGGAGCATCATTTTTGAACAGAAGCTTCAACGGTTTTGTGGCATATGAGAAATTCCCTAAGCCCCGAACCTGTCAATTTTGGTCAAAAATTAAAATTTCAAAAGTGCCCCAATTTCTGCTTTAAACTTTAGGTACTGTCCCAAAATGTATAACTAAGGTGACAGAAGTTGATTTCGGAGCATCATTGTTGAACAGGAGCTTCAACCGTTTTGTGGCATATGAGAAATTCCCTAAGCCCCGGACCTGTCGATTTTGGTCAAAAATTTAAATTTCAAAAGTGCCCCAATTTCTGCTTTAAACTTTAGGTACTATCCCAAAATGTATCACTAAGGTGACAGAAGTTGATTTAGGAGCATCATTTTTGAACAGGAGCTTCAACCGTTTTGTGGCATATGAGAAAATCCCTAAGCCCCGGACCTGTCGATTTTGGTCAAAAATGAAAATTTCAAAAGTGCCCCAATTTCTGCTTTAAACTTTAGGTGCTGTCCCAAAATGTATAACTAAGGTGACAGAAGTTGATTTCGGAGCATCATTGTTGAACAGGAGCTTCAACCATTTTGTGGCATATGAGAAAATTCCCTAAGCCCCGGACCTGTCGATTTTGGTCAAAAATGATAATTTCAAAAGTGCCCCAATTTCTGCTTTAAACTTTAGGTGCTGTCCCAAAATGTATAACTAAGGTGACAGAAGTTGATTTTGGAGCATCATTTTTGAACAGAAGCTTCAACCGTTTTGTGGCATATGAGAAATTCCCTAAGCCCCGGACCTGTCGATTTTGGTCAAAAATTAAAATCTCAAAAGTGCCCCAATTTCTGCTTTAAACTTTAGGTACTATCCCAAAATGTATCACTAAGTTGACAGAAGTTGATTTCGGAGCATCATTTTTGAACAGAAGCTTCAACCGTTTTTTTGGCATATGAGAAATTCCCTAAGCCCCGGACCTGTCGATATTGGTCAAAAATGAAAATTTCAAAAGTGCCCCATTTTCTGCTTTAAACTGTAGGTGCTGTCCCAAAATGTATAACTAAGGTGACAGAAGTTGATTTCGGAGCATCATTGTTGAACAGGAGCTTCAACCATTTTGTGGCATATGAGAAATTCCCTAAGCCCCGGACCTGTCGATTTTGGTCAAAAATGAAAATTTCAAAAGTGCCCCAATTTCTGCTTTAAACTTTAGGTACTATCCCAAAATGTATCACTAAGGTGACAGAAGCTGATTTTGGAGCATCATTTTTGAACAGAAGCTTCAACCGTTTTTTTGGCATATGAGAAATTCCCTAAGCCCCGGACCTGTCGATATTGGTCAAAAATAAAAAATTTCAAAAGTGCCCCATTTTCTGCTTTAAACTGTAGGTGCTATCCCAAAATGTATCACTAAGGTGACAGAAGTTGATTTTGGAGCATCATTTTTGAACAGAAGCTTCAACCGTTTTGTGGCATATGAGAAATTCCCTAAGCCCCGGACCTGTCGATTTTGGTCAAAAATGAAAATTTTGAAAGTGCCCCAATTTCTGCTTTAAACTTTAGGTACTATCCCAAAATGTATCTCTAAGGTGACAGAAGTTGATTTCGGAGCATCATTTTTGAACAGGAGCTTCAACCGTTTTGTAGCATATGAGAAATTCCCTAAGCCCGGACCTGTCGATTTTGGTCAAAAATTAAAATCTCAAAAGTGCCCCAATTTCTGCTTTAAACTTTAGGTACTGTCCCAAAATGTATAACTAAGGTGACAGAAGTTGATTTCGGAGCATCATTGTTGAACAGGAGCTTCAACCATTTTGTGGCATATGAGAAATTCCCTAAGCCCCGGACCTGTCGATTTTGGTCAAAAATTTAAATTTCAAAAGTGCCCCAATTTCTGCTTTAAACTTTAGGTACTATCCCAAAATGTATCACTAAGGTGACAGAAGTTGATTTAGGAGCATCATTTTTGAACAGGAGCTTCAACCGTTTTGTGGCATATGAGAAAATCCCTAAGCCCCGGACCTGTCGATTTTGGTCAAAAATGAAAATTTAAAAAGTGCCCCAATTTCTGCTTTAAACTTTAGGTGCTATCCCAAAATGTATCACTAAGGTGACAGAAGTTGATTTCGGAGCATCATTTTTGAACAGGAGCTTCAACCGTTTTGTGGCATATGAGAAATTCCCTAGGCCCCGGACCTGTCGATTTTGGTCAAAAATGAAAATTTCAAAAGTTCCCCCTATTTCTGCTTTAAACTTAAGGTACTATCCCAAAATGTACCACTAAGGTGACAGAAGTTGATTTAGGAGCATCATTTTTGAACAGGAGCTTCAACCGTTTTGTGGCATATGAGAAAATCCCTAAGGCCCGACCTATCGATTTTGGTCAAAAATGAAAATTTTGAAAGTGCCCCAATTTCTGCTTTAAACTTTAGGTACTATCCCAAAATGTATCTCTAAGGTGACAGAAGTTGATTTCGGAGCATCATTTTTGAACAGGAGCTTCAACCGTTTTGTGGCATATGAGAAATTCCCTAAGCCCCGGACCTGTCGATTTTGGTCAAAAATTAAAATCTCAAAAGTGCCCCAATTTCTGCTTTAAACTTTAGGTACTATCCCAAAATGTATCACTAAGTTGACAGAAGTTGATTTCGGAGCATCATTTTTGAACAGAAGCTTCAACCGTTTTTTGGCATATGAGAAATTCCCTAAGCCCCGGACCTGTCGATATTGGTCAAAAATTTAAATTTCAAAAGTGCCCCATTTTCTGAATTAAACTGTAGGTGCTTTCCCAAAATGTATAACTAAGGTGACAGAAGTTGATTTCGGAGCATCATTTTTGAACAGGAGCTTCAACCGTTTTGTGGCATATGAGAAATTCCCTAAGCCCCGGACCTGTCGATTTTGGTCAAAAATGAAAATTTCAAAAGTGCCCCAATTTCTGCTTTAAACTTTAGGTACTATCCCAAAATGTATCACTAAGTTGACAGAAGTTGATTTTGGAGCTTCATTTTTGAACAGAAGCTTCAACCGTTTTTTTGGCATATGAGAAATTCCCTAAGCCCCGGACCTGTCGATATTGGTCAAAAATAAAAATTTCAAAAGTGCCCCAATTTCTGCTTTAAACTTTAGGTGCTGTCCCAAAATGTATAACTAAGGTGACAGAAGTTGATTTCGGAGCATCATTGTTGAACAGGAGCTTCAACCATTTTGTGGCATATGAGAAATTCCCTAAGCCCCGGACCTGTCGATTTTGGTCAAAAATTTAAATTTCAAAAGTGCCCCAATTTCTGCTTTAAACTTTAGGTGCTATCCCAACATGTATCACTAAGGTGACAGAAGTTGATTTCGGAGCATCATTTTTGAACAGAAGCTTCAACCGTTTTGTGGCATATGAGAAATTCCCTAAGCCCCGGACCTGTCGATTTTGGTCAAAAATGAAAATTTCAAAAGTGCCCCAATTTCTGCTTTAAACTTTAGGTGCTATCCCAACATGTATCACTAAGGTGACAGAAGTTGATTTCGGAGCATCATTTTTGAACAGAAGCTTCAACCGTTTTGTGGCATATGAGAAATTCCCTAAGCCCCGGACCTGTCGATTTTGGTCAAAAATGAAAATTTCAAAAGTGCCGCAATTTCTGCTTTAAACTTTAGGTGCTGTCCCAAAATGTATCACTAAGATGACAGAAGTTGATTTAGGAGCATCATTTTTGAACAGAAACTTCAACCGTTTTGTGGCATATGAGAAATTCCCTAAGCCCCGGACCTGTCGATTTTGGTCAAAAATGAAAATTTC
Organism: Pseudophryne corroboree; assembly: GCF_028390025.1. Lineage (NCBI taxonomy): Eukaryota > Metazoa > Chordata > Amphibia > Anura > Myobatrachidae > Pseudophryne > Pseudophryne corroboree. Next base: position 228,805 of record NW_026970499.1, read on the forward strand.
AAAAGTGCCCCAATTTCTGCTTTAAACTTAAGGTACTATCCCAAAATGTATCACTAAGGTGACAGAAGTTGATTTAGGAGCATCATTTTTGAACAGGAGCTTCAACCGTTTTGTGGCATATCAGAAATTCCCTAAGCCCCGGACCTGTCGATTTTGGTCAAAAATGAAAATTTCAAAAGTGCCCCAATTTCTGCTTTAAACTTTAGGTGCTGTCCCAAAATGTATCACTAAGATGACAGAAGTTGATTTCGGAGCATCATTTTTGAACAGGAGCTTCAACCGTTTTGTGGCATATGAGAAATCCCCTAAGCCCCGGACCTGTCGATTTTGGTCAAAAATGAAAATTTCAAAAGTGCCCCAATTTCTGCTTTAAACTTTAGGTGCTGTCCCAAAATGTATAACTAAGGTGACAGAAGCTGATTTCGGAGCATCATTGTTGAACAGGAGCTTCAACCGTTTTGTGGCATATGAGAAATTCTCTAAGCCCCGGACCTGTCGATTTTGGTCAAAAATGAAAATTTCAAAAGTGCCCCAATTTCTGCTTTAAACTTAAGGTACTATCCCAAAATGTATCACTAAGGTGACAGAAGTTGATTTAGGAGCATCATTTTTGAACAGGAGCTTCAACCGTTTTGTGGCATATGAGAAAATCCCTAAGGCCCGGACCTGTCGATTTTGGTCAAAAATGAAAATTTCAAAAGTGCCCCAATTTCTGCTTTAAACTTTAGGTACTATCCCAAAATGTATCACTAAGTTGACAGAAGTTGATTTCGGAGCATCATTTTTGAACAGAAGCTTCAACCGTTTTTTGGCATATGAGAAATTCCCTAAGCCCCGGACCTGTCGATATTGGTCAAAAATGAAAATTTCAAAAGTGCCCCATTTTCTGCTTTAAACTGTAGGTGCTATCCCAAAATGTATCACTAAGGTGACAGAAGTTGATTTTGGAGCATCATTGTTGAACAGGAGCTTCAACCGTTTTGTGGCATATGAGAAATTCTCTAAGCCCCGGACCTGTCGATTTTGGTCAAAAATGAAAATTTCAAAAGTGCCCCAATTTCTGCTTTAAACTTAAGGTACTATCCCAAAATGTATCACTAAGGTGACATAAGTTGATTTAGGAGCATCATTTTTGAACAGGAGCTTCAACCGTTTTGTGGCATATGAGAAAATCCCTAAGACCCGGACCTGTCGATTTTGGTCAAAAATGAAAATTTCAAAAGTGCCCCAATTTCTGCTTTAAACTTAAGGTACTATCCCAAAATGTATCACTAAGGTGACAGAAGTTGATTTAGGAGCATCATTTTTGAACAGGAGCTTCAACCGTTTTGTGGCATATGAGAAATTCCCTAAACCCCGGACCTGTCGATTTTGGTCAAAAATGAAAATTTTGAAAGTGCCCCAATTTCTGCTTTAAACTTTAGGTACTATCCCAAAATGTATCACTAAGGTGACAGAAGTTGATTTCGGAGCATCATTTTTGAACAGAAGCTTCAACCGTTTTGTGGCATATGAGAAATTCCCTAAGCCCCGGACCTGTCGATTTTGGTCAAAAATGAAAATTTCAAAAGTGCCCCAATTTCTGCTTTAGACTTTAGATGCTATCCCAAAATGTATCACTAAGGTGACAGAAGTTGATTTCGGAGCATCATTTTTGAACAGAAGCTTCAACCGTTTTGTGGCATATGAGAAATTCCCTAAGCCCCGGACCTGTCGATTTTGGTCAAAAATGAAAATTTCAAAAGTGCCCCAATTTCTGCTTTAGACTTTAGGTGCTATCCCAAAATGTATCACTAAGGTGACAGAAGTTGATTTCGGAGCATCATTTTTGAACAGAAGCTTCAACCATTTTGTGGCATATGAGAAATTCCCTAAGCCCCGGACCTGTCGATTTTGGTCAAAAATGCAAATTTCAAAAGTGCCCCAATTTCTGCTTTAAACTTAAGGTACTATCCCAAAATGTATCACTAAGGTGACAGAAGTTGATTTAGGAGCATCATTTTTGAACAGGAGCTTCAACCGTTTTGTGGCATATGAGAAAATCCCTAAGGCCCGGACCTGTCGATTTTGGTCAAAAATGAAAATTTTGAAAGTGCCCCAATTTCTGCTTTAAACTTAAGGTACTATCCCAAAATGTATCTCTAAGGTGACAGAAGTTGATTTTGGAGCATAATTTTTGAACAGAAGCTTCAACTGTTTTGTGGCATATGAGAAATTCCCTAAGCCCCGGACCTGTCGATTTTGGTCAAAAATGAAAATTTCAAAAGTGCCCCAATTTCTGCTTTAAACTTTAGGTGCTATCCCAAAATGTATCACTAAGGTGACAGAAGTTGATTTTGGAGCATCATTTTTGAACAGAAGCTTCAACCGTTTTGTGGCATATGAGAAATTCCCTAAGCCCCGGACCTGTCGATTTTGGTCAAAAATGAAAATTTCAAAAGTGCCCCAATTTCTGCTTTAAACTTTAGGTGCTATCCCAAAATGTATCACTAAGGTGACAGAAGTTGATTTCGGAGCATCATTTTTGAACAGAAGCTTCAACGGTTTTGTGGCATATGAGAAATTCCCTAAGCCCCGGACCTGTCAATTTTGGTCAAAAATTAAAATTTCAAAAGTGCCCCAATTTCTGCTTTAAACTTTAGGTGCTGTCCCAAAATGTATCACTAAGATGACAGAAGTTGATTTCGGAGCATCATTTTTGAACAGGAGCTTCAACCGTTTTGTGGCATATGAGAAATTCCCTAAGCCCCGGAACTGTCGATTTTGGTCAAAAATTAAAATTTCAAAAGTGCCCCAATTTCTGCTTTAAACTTAAGGTGCTATCCCAAAATGTATCACTAAGGTGACAGAAGTTGATTTTGGAGCATCATTTTTGAACAGAAGCTTCAACCGTTTTTTTTTGCATATGAGAAATTCCCTAAGCCCCGGACCTTTCGATTTTGGTCAAAAATGAAAATTTCAAAAGTGCCCCAATTTCTGCTTTAAACTTTAGGTGCTATCCCAAAATGTATCACTAAGGTGACAGAAGTTGATTTCGGAGCATCATTTTTGAACAGAAGCTTCAACCGTTTTGTGGCATATGAGAAATTCCCTAAGCCCCGGACCTGTCGATTTTGGTCAAAAATGAAAATTTCAAAAGTACCGCAATTTCTGCTTTAAACTTTAGGTGCTGTCCCAAAATGTATCACTAAGATGACAGAAGTTGATTTAGGAGCATCATTTTTGAACAGGAGCTTCAACCATTTTGTGGCATATGAGAAATTCCCTAAGCCCCGGACCTGTCGATTTTGGTCAAAAATGAAAATTTTGAAAGTGCCCCAATTTCTGCTTTAAACTTTAGGTACTATCCCAAAATGTATCTCTAAGGTGACAGAAGTTGATTTCGGAGCATCATTTTTGAACAGGAGCTTCAACCGTTTTGTAGCATATGAGAAATTCCCTAAGCCCCGGACCTGTCGATTTTGGTCAAAAATTAAAATCTCAAAAGTGCCCCAATTTCTGCTTTAAACTTTAGGTACTGTCCCAAAATGTATAACTAAGGTGACAGAAGTTGATTTCGGAGCATCATTGTTGAACAGGAGCTTCAACCATTTTGTGGCATATGAGAAATTCCCTAAGCCCCGGACCTGTCGATTTTGGTCAAAAATGAAAATTTCAAAAGTGCCCCAATTTCTGCTTTAAACTTTAGGTGCTATCCCAAAATGTATCACTAAGGTGACAGAAGTTGATTTTGGAGCATCATTTTTGAACAGAAGCTTCAACCGTTTTGTGGCATATGAGAAATTCCCTAAGCCCCGGACCTGTCGATTTTGGTCAAAAATGAAAATGTCAAAAGTGCCCCAATTTCTGCTTTAAACTTTAGGTGCTATCCCAAAATGTATCACTAAGGTGACAGAAGTTGATTTCGGAGCATCATTTTTGAACAGAAGCTTCAACGGTTTTGTGGCATATGAGAAATTCCCTAAGCCCCGGACCTGTCAATTTTGGTCAAAAATTAAAATTTCAAAAGTGCCCCAATTTCTGCTTTAAACTTTAGGTACTGTCCCAAAATGTATAACTAAGGTGACAGAAGTTGATTTCGGAGCATCATTGTTGAACAGGAGCTTCAACCGTTTTGTGGCATGTGAGAAATTCCCTAAGCCCCGGACCTGTCGATTTTGGTCAAAAATTTAAATTTCAAAAGTGCCCCAATTTCTGCTTTAAACTTTAGGTACTATCCCAAAATGTATCACTAAGGTGACAGAAGTTGATTTTGGAGCATCATTTTTGAACAGAAGCTTCAACCGTTTTGTGGCATATGAGAAATTCCCTAAGACCCGGACCTGTCGATTTTGGTCAAAAATGAAAATTTCAAAAGTGCCCCAATTTCTGCTTTAAACTTAAGGTACTATCTCAAAATGTATCACTAAGGTGACAGAAGTTGATTTCGGAGCATAATTTTTGAACAGGAGCTTCAACCGTTTTGTGGCATATGAGAAATTCCCTAAGCCCCGGACCTGTCGATTTTGGTCAAAAATGAAAATTTCAAAAGTGCCCCAATTTCTGCTTTAAACTTTAGGTACTATCCCAAAATGTATCACTAAGATGACAGAAGTTGTTTTCGGAGCATCATTTTTGAACAGGAGCTTCAACCGTTTTGTGGCATATGAGAAATTCCCTAAATCCCGGACCTGTCGATTTTGGTTAAAAATGAAAATTTCAAAAGTGCCCCAATTTCTGCTTTAAACTTTAGGTGCTATCCCAAAATGTATCACTAAGGTGACAGAAGTTGATTTCGGAGCATCATTTTTGAACAGAAGCTTCAATCGTTTTGTGGCATATGAGAAATTCCCTAAGCCCTGGACCTGTCGATTTTGGTCAAAAATGAAAATTTCAAAAGTGCCCCAATTTCTGCTTTAGACTTTAGGTGCTGTCCCAAAATGTATCTCTAAGGTGACAGAAGTTGATTTCGGAGCATCATTTTTGAACAGGAGCTTCAACCGTTTTGTGGCATATGAGAAATCCCCTAAACCCCGGACCTGTCGATTCTGGTCAAAAATGAAAAATTCAAAAGTGCCCCATTTTCTGCTTTAAACTGTAGGTGCTATCCCAAAATGTATCACTAAGGTGACAGAAGTTGATTTCGGAGCATCATTTTTGAACAGAAGCTTCAACCATTTTGTGGCATATGAGAAATTCCCTAAGCCCCGGACCTGTCGATTTTGGTCAAAAATGAAAATTTCAAAAGTGGCCCAATTTCTGCTTTAAACTTTAGGTACTATCCCAAAATGTATCACTAAGGTGACAGAAGTTGATTTCGGAGCATCATTTTTGAACAGAAGCTTCAACCGTTTTGTGGCATATGAGAAATTCCCTAAGCCCCGGACCTGTCGATTTTGGTCAAAAATGAAAATTTCAAAAGTGCCCCAATTTCTGCTTTAGACTTTAGATGCTATCCCAAAATGTATCACTAAGGTGACAGAAGTTGATTTCGGAGCATCATTTTTGAACAGAAGCTTCAACCGTTTTGTGGCATATGAGAAATTCCCTAAGCCCCGGACCTGTCGATTTTGGTCAAAAATGAAAATTTCAAAAGTGCCCCAATTTCTGCTTTAGACTTTAGGTGCTATCCCAAAATGTATCACTAAGGTGACAGAAGTTGATTTCGGAGCATCATTTTTGAACAGAAGCTTCAACCATTTTGTGGCATATGAGAAATTCCCTAAGCCCCGGACCTGTCGATTTTGGTCAAAAATGAAAATTTCAAAAGTGGCCCAATTTCTGCTTTAAACTTAAGGTACTATCCCAAAATGTATCACTAAGGTGACAGAAGTTGATTTAGGAGCATCATTTTTGAACAGGAGCTTCAACCGTTTTGTGGCATATGAGAAAATCCCTAAGGCCCGGACCTGTCGATTTTGGTCAAAAATGAAAATTTTGAAAGTGCCCCAATTTCTGCTTTAAACTTAAGGTACTATCCCATAATGTATCTCTAAGGTGACAGAAGTTGATTTTGGAGCATAATTTTTGAACAGAAGCTTCAACCATTTTGTGGCATATGAGAAATTCCCTAAGCCCCGGACCTGTCGATTTTGGTCAAAAATGAAAATTTCAAAAGTGCCCCAATTTCTGCTTTAAACTTTAGGTGCTATCCCAAAATGTATCACTAAGGTGACAGAAGTTGATTTTGGAGCATCATTTTTGAACAGAAGCTTCAACCGTTTTGTGGCATATGAGAAATTCCCTAAGCCCCGGACCTGTCGATTTTGGTCAAAAATGAAAATTTCAAAAGTGCCCCAATTTCTGCTTTAAACTTTAGGTGCTATCCCAAAATGTATCACTAAGGTGACAGAAGTTGATTTCGGAGCATCATTTTTGAACAGAAGCTTCAACGGTTTTGTGGCATATGAGAAATTCCCTAAGCCCCGGACCTGTCAATTTTGGTCAAAAATTAAAATTTCAAAAGTGCCCCAATTTCTGCTTTAAACTTTAGGTGCTGTCCCAAAATGTATCACTAAGATGACAGAAGTTGATTTCGGAGCATCATTTTTGAACAGGAGCTTCAACCGTTTTGTGGCATATGAGAAATTCCCTAAGCCCCGGAACTGTCGATTTTGGTCAAAAATTAAAATTTCAAAAGTGCCCCAATTTCTGCTTTAAACTTAAGGTGCTATCCCAAAATGTATCACTAAGGTGACAGAAGTTGATTTTGGAGCATCATTTTTGAACAGAAGCTTCAACCTTTTTTTTTGCATATGAGAAATTCCCTAAGCCCCGGACCTTTCGATTTTGGTCAAAAATGAAAATTTCAAAAGTGCCCCAATTTCTGCTTTAAACTTTAGGTGCTATCCCAAAATGTATCACTAAGGTGACAGAAGTTGATTTCGGAGCATCATTTTTGAACAGAAGCTTCAACCGTTTTGTGGCATATGAGAAATTCCCTAAGCCCCGGACCTGTCGATTTTGGTCAAAAATGAAAATTTCAAAAGTGCCGCAATTTCTGCTTTAAACTTTAGGTGCTGTCCCAAAATGTATCACTAAGATGACAGAAGTTGATTTAGGAGCATCATTTTTGAACAGGAGCTTCAACCATTTTGTGGCATATGAGAAATTCCCTAAGCCCCGGACCTGTCGATTTTGGTCAAAAATGAAAATTTCAAAAGTGTCCCAATTTCTGCTTTAAACTTTAGGTACTATCCCAAAATGTATCACTAAGGTGACAGAAGTTGATTTTGGAGCATCATTTTTGAACAGAAGCTTCAACCGTTTTTTTGGCATATGAGAAATTCCCTAAGCCCCGGTCCTGTCGATATTGGTCAAAAATAAAAATTTCAAAAGTGCCCCATTTTCTGCTTTAAACTGTAGGTGCTATCCCAAAATGTATCACTAAGGTGACAGAAGTTGATTTTGGAGCATCATTTTTGAACAGAAGCTTCAACCGTTTTGTGGCATATGAGAAATTCCCTAAGCCCCGGACCTGTCGATTTTGGTCAAAAATGAAAATTTTGAAAGTGCCCCAATTTCTGCTTTAAACTTTAGGTACTATCCCAAAATGTATCTCTAAGGTGACAGAAGTTGATTTTGGAGCATCATTTTTGAACAGGAGCTTCAACCGTTTTGTAGCATATGAGAAATTCCCTAAGCCCCGGACCTGTCGATTTTGGTCAAAAATGAAAATTTCAAAAGTGCCCCAATTTCTGCTTTAAACTTTAGGTACTATCCCAAAATGTATAACTAAGGTGACAGAAGTTGATTTCGGAGCATCATTGTTGAACAGGAGCTTCAACCATTTTGTGGCATATGAGAAATTCCCTAAGCCCCGGACCTGTCGATTTTGGTCAAAAATGAAAATTTCAAAAGTGCCCCAATTTCTGCTTTAAACTTTAGGTGCTATCCCAAAATGTATCACTAAGGTGACAGAAGTTGATTTTGGAGCATCATTTTTGAACAGAAGCTTCAACCGTTTTGTGGCATATGAGAAATTCCCTAAGCCCCGGACCTGTCGATTTTGGTCAAAAATGAAAATTTCAAAAGTGCCCCAATTTCTGCTTTAAACTTTAGGTGCTATCCCAAAATGTATCACTAAGGTGACAGAAGTTGATTTCGGAGCATCATTTTTGAACAGAAGCTTCAACGGTTTTGTGGCATATGAGAAATTCCCTAAGCCCCGGACCTGTCAATTTTGGTCAAAAATTAAAATTTCAAAAGTGCCCCAATTTCTGCTTTAAACTTTAGGTACTGTCCCAAAATGTATCTCTAAGGTGACAGAAGTTGATTTCGGAGCATCATTGTTGAACAGGAGCTTCAACCATTTTGTGGCATATGAGAAATTCCCTAAGCCCCGGACCTGTCGATTTTGGTCAAAAATTTAAATTTCAAAAGTGCCCCAATTTCTGCTTTAAACTTTAGGTACTATCCCAAAATGTATCACTAAGGTGACAGAAGTTGATTTAGGAGCATCATTTTTGAACAGGAGCTTCAACCGTTTTGTGGCATATGAGAAAATCCCTAAGCCCCGGACCTGTCGATTTTGGTCAAAAATGAAAATTTCAAAAGTGCCCCAATTTCTGCTTTAAACTTTAGGTGCTGTCCCAAAATGTATAACTAAGGTGACAGAAGTTGATTTCGGAGCATCATTGTTGAACAGGAGCTTCAACCATTTTGTGGCATATGAGAAAATTCCCTAAGCCCCGGACCTGTCGATTTTGGTCAAAAATGATAATTTCAAAAGTGCCCCAATTTCTGCTTTAAACTTTAGGTGCTGTCCCAAAATGTATAACTAAGGTGACAGAAGTTGATTTTGGAGCATCATTTTTGAACAGAAGCTTCAACCGTTTTGTGGCATATGAGAAATTCCCTAAGCCCCGGACCTGTCGATTTTGGTCAAAAATTAAAATCTCAAAAGTGCCCCAATTTCTGCTTTAAACTTTAGGTACTATCCCAAAATGTATCACTAAGTTGACAGAAGTTGATTTCGGAGCATCATTTTTGAACAGAAGCTTCAACCGTTTTTTGGCATATGAGAAATTCCCTAAGCCCCGGACCTGTCGATATTGGTCAAAAATGAAAATTTCAAAAGTGCCCCATTTTCTGCTTTAAACTGTAGGTGCTGTCCCAAAATGTATAACTAAGGTGACAGAAGTTGATTTCGGAGCATCATTGTTGAACAGGAGCTTCAACCATTTTGTGGCATATGAGAAATTCCCTAAGCCCCGGACCTGTCGATTTTGGTCAAAAATTAAAATTTCAAAAGTGCCCCAATTTCTGCTTTAGACTTTAGGTGCTATCCCAAAATGTATCACTAAGGTGACAGAAGTTGATTTCGGAGCATCATTTTTGAACAGAAGCTTCAACCATTTTGTGGCATATGAGAAATTCCCTAAGCCCCGGACCTGTCGATTTTGGTCAAAAATGAAAATTTCAAAAGTGCCCCAATTTCTGCTTTAAACTTAAGGTACTATCCCAAAATGTATCACTAAGGTGACAGAAGTTGATTTAGGAGCATCATTTTTGAACAGGAGCTTCAACCATTTTGTGGCATATGAGAAATTCCCTAAGCCCCGGACCTGTCGATTTTGGTCAAAAATGAAAATTTCAAAAGTGCCCCAATTTCTGCTTTAAACTTTAGGTGCTATCCCAAAATGTATCACTAAGGTGACAGAAGTTGATTTTGGAGCATCATTTTTGAACAGAAGCTTCAACCGTTTTGTGGCATATGAGAAATTCCCTAAGCCCCGGACCTGTCGATTTTGGTCAAAAATGAAAATTTCAAAAGTGCCCCAATTTCTGCTTTAGACTTTAGATGCTATCCCAAAATGTATCACTAAGGTGACAGAAGTTGATTTCGGAGCATCATTTTTGAACAGAAGCTTCAACCGTTTTGTGGCATATGAGAAATTCCCTAAGCCCCGGACCTGTCGATTTTGGTCAAAAATGAAAATTTCAAAAGTGCCCCAATTTCTGCTTTAGACTTTAGGTGCTATCCCAAAATGTATCACTAAGGTGACAGAAGTTGATTTCGGAGCATCATTTTTGAACAGAAGCTTCAACCATTTTGTGGCATATGAGAAATTCCCTAAGCCCCGGACCTGTCGATTTTGGTCAAAAATGAAAATTTCAAAAGTGGCCCAATTTCTGCTTTAAACTTAAGGTACTATCCCAAAATGTATCACTAAGGTGACAGAAGTTGATTTAGGAGCATCATTTTTGAACAGGAGCTTCAACCGTTTTGTGGCATATGAGAAAATCCCTAAGGCCCGGACCTGTCGATTTTGGTCAAAAATGAAAATTTTGAAAGTGCCCCAATTTCTGCTTTAAACTTAAGGTACTATCCCATAATGTATCTCTAAGGTGACAGAAGTTGATTTTGGAGCATAATTTTTGAACAGAAGCTTCAACCATTTTGTGGCATATGAGAAATTCCCTAAGCCCCGGACCTGTCGATTTTGGTCAAAAATGAAAATTTCAAAAGTGCCCCAATTTCTGCTTTAAACTTTAGGTGCTATCCCAAAATGTATCACTAAGGTGACAGAAGTTGATTTAGGAGCATCATTTTTGAACAGGAGCTTCAACCATTTTGTGGCATATGAGAAATTCCCTAAGCCCCGGACCTGTCGATTTTGGTCAAAAATGAAAATTTCAAAAGTGTCCCAATTTCTGCTTTAAACTTTAGGTACTATCCCAAAATGTATCACTAAGGTGACAGAAGTTGATTTTGGAGCATCATTTTTGAACAGAAGCTTCAACCGTTTTTTTGGCATATGAGAAATTCCCTAAGCCCCGGTCCTGTCGATATTGGTCAAAAATAAAAATTTCAAAAGTGCCCCATTTTCTGCTTTAAACTGTAGGTGCTATCCCAAAATGTATCACTAAGGTGACAGAAGTTGATTTTGGAGCATCATTTTTGAACAGAAGCTTCAACCGTTTTGTGGCATATGAGAAATTCCCTAAGCCCCGGACCTGTCGATTTTGGTCAAAAATGAAAATTTTGAAAGTGCCCCAATTTCTGCTTTAAACTTTAGGTACTATCCCAAAATGTATCTCTAAGGTGACAGAAGTTGATTTTGGAGCATCATTTTTGAACAGGAGCTTCAACCGTTTTGTAGCATATGAGAAATTCCCTAAGCCCCGGACCTGTCGATTTTGGTCAAAAATGAAAATTTCAAAAGTGCCCCAATTTCTGCTTTAAACTTTAGGTACTATCCCAAAATGTATAACTAAGGTGACAGAAGTTGATTTCGGAGCATCATTGTTGAACAGGAGCTTCAACCATTTTGTGGCATATGAGAAATTCCCTAAGCCCCGGACCTGTCGATTTTGGTCAAAAATGAAAATTTCAAAAGTGCCCCAATTTCTGCTTTAAACTTTAGGTGCTATCCCAAAATGTATCACTAAGGTGACAGAAGTTGATTTTGGAGCATCATTTTTGAACAGAAGCTTCAACCGTTTTTTTTTGCATATGAGAAATTCCCTAAGCCCCGGACCTTTCGATTTTGGTCAAAAATGAAAATTTCAAAAGTGCCCCAATTTCTGCTTTAAACTTTAGGTGCTATCCCAAAATGTATCACTAAGGTGACAGAAGTTGATTTCGGAGCATCATTTTTGAACAGAAGCTTCAACCGTTTTGTGGCATATGAGAAATTCCCTAAGCCCCGGACCTGTCGATTTTGGTCAAAAATGAAAATTTCAAAAGTGCCGCAATTTCTGCTTTAAACTTTAGGTGCTGTCCCAAAATGTATCACTAAGATGACAGAAGTTGATTTAGGAGCATCATTTTTGAACAGGAGCTTCAACCATTTTGTGGCATATGAGAAATTCCCTAAGCCCCGGACCTGTCGATTTTGGTCAAAAATGAAAATTTCAAAAGTGTCCCAATTTCTGCTTTAAACTTTAGGTACTATCCCAAAATGTATCACTAAGGTGACAGAAGTTGATTTTGGAGCATCATTTTTGAACAGAAGCTTCAACCGTTTTTTTGGCATATGAGAAATTCCCTAAGCCCCGGTCCTGTCGATATTGGTCAAAAATAAAAATTTCAAAAGTGCCCCATTTTCTGCTTTAAACTGTAGGTGCTATCCCAAAATGTATCACTAAGGTGACAGAAGTTGATTTTGGAGCATCATTTTTGAACAGAAGCTTCAACCGTTTTGTGGCATATGAGAAATTCCCTAAGCCCCGGACCTGTCGATTTTGGTCAAAAATGAAAATTTTGAAAGTGCCCCAATTTCTGCTTTAAACTTTAGGTACTATCCCAAAATGTATCTCTAAGGTGACAGAAGTTGATTTTGGAGCATCATTTTTGAACAGGAGCTTCAACCGTTTTGTAGCATATGAGAAATTCCCTAAGTCCCGGACCTGTCGATTTTGGTCAAAAATGAAAATTTCAAAAGTGCCCCAATTTCTGCTTTAAACTTTAGGTACTATCCCAAAATGTATAACTAAGGTGACAGAAGTTGATTTCGGAGCATCATTGTTGAACAGGAGCTTCAACCATTTTGTGGCATATGAGAAATTCCCTAAGCCCCGGACCTGTCGATTTTGGTCAAAAATGAAAATTTCAAAAGTGCCCCAATTTCTGCTTTAAACTTTAGGTGCTATCCCAAAATGTATCACTAAGGTGACAGAAGTTGATTTTGGAGCATCATTTTTGAACAGAAGCTTCAACCGTTTTGTGGCATATGAGAAATTCCCTAAGCCCCGGACCTGTCGATTTTGGTCAAAAATGAAAATTTCAAAAGTGCCCCAATTTCTGCTTTAAACTTTAGGTGCTATCCCAAAATGTATCACTAAGGTGACAGAAGTTGATTTCGGAGCATCATTTTTGAACAGAAGCTTCAACGGTTTTGTGGCATATGAGAAATTCCCTAAGCCCCGGACCTGTCAATTTTGGTCAAAAATTAAAATTTCAAAAGTGCCCCAATTTCTGCTTTAAACTTTAGGTACTGTCCCAAAATGTATAACTAAGGTGACAGAAGTTGATTTCGGAGCATCATTGTTGAACAGGAGCTTCAACCGTTTTGTGGCATATGAGAAATTCCCTAAGCCCCGGACCTGTCGATTTTGGTCAAAAATTTAAATTTCAAAAGTGCCCCAATTTCTGCTTTAAACTTTAGGTACTGTCCCAAAATGTATAACTAAGGTGACAGAAGTTGATTTCGGAGCATCATTGTTGAACAGGAGCTTCAACCGTTTTGTGGCATATGAGAAATTCCCTAAGCCCCGGACCTGTCGATTTTGGTCAAAAATTTAAATTTCAAAAGTGCCCCAATTTCTGCTTTAAACTTTAGGTACTATCCCAAAATGTATCACTAAGGTGACAGAAGTTGATTTAGGAGCATCATTTTTGAACAGAAGCTTCAACCGTTTTTTGGCATATGAGAAATTCCCTAAGCCCCGGACCTGTCGATATTGGTCAAAAATAAAAAATTTCAAAAGTGCCCCATTTTCTGCTTTAAACTGTAGGTGCTATCCCAAAATGTATCACTAAGGTGACAGAAGTTGATTTTGGAGCATCATTTTTGAACAGAAGCTTCAACCGTTTTGTGGCATATGAGAAATTCCCTAAGCCCCGGACCTGTCGATTTTGGTCAAAAATGAAAATTTTGAAAGTGCCCCAATTTCTGCTTTAAACTTTAGGTACTATCCCAAAATGTATCTCTAAGGTGACAGAAGTTGATTTCGGAGCATCATTGTTGAACAGGAGCTTCAACCATTTTGTGGCATATGAGAAATTCCCTAAGCCCCGGACCTGTCGATTTTGGTCAAAAATTTAAATTTCAAAAGTGCCCCAATTTCTGCTTTAAACTTTAGGTACTATCCCAAAATGTATCACTAAGGTGACAGAAGTTGATTTAGGAGCATCATTTTTGAACAGGAGCTTCAACCGTTTTGTGGCATATGAGAAAATCCCTAAGCCCCGGACCTGTCGATTTTGGTCAAAAATGAAAATTTCAAAAGTGCCCCAATTTCTGCTTTAAACTTTAGGTGCTGTCCCAAAATGTATAACTAAGGTGACAGAAGTTGATTTCGGAGCATCATTGTTGAACAGGAGCTTCAACCATTTTGTGGCATATGAGAAAATTCCCTAAGCCCCGGACCTGTCGATTTTGGTCAAAAATGATAATTTCAAAAGTGCCCCAATTTCTGCTTTAAACTTTAGGTGCTGTCCCAAAATGTATAACTAAGGTGACAGAAGTTGATTTTGGAGCATCATTTTTGAACAGAAGCTTCAACCGTTTTGTGGCATATGAGAAATTCCCTAAGCCCCGGACCTGTCGATTTTGGTCAAAAATTAAAATCTCAAAAGTGCCCCAATTTCTGCTTTAAACTTTAGGTACTATCCCAAAATGTATCACTAAGTTGACAGAAGTTGATTTCGGAGCATCATTTTTGAACAGAAGCTTCAACCGTTTTTTGGTATATGAGAAATTCCCTAAGCCCCGGACCTGTCGATATTGGTCAAAAATGAAAATTTCAAAAGTGCCCCATTTTCTGCTTTAAACTGTAGGTGCTGTCCCAAAATGTATAACTAAGGTGACAGAAGTTGATTTCGGAGCATCATTGTTGAACAGGAGCTTCAACCATTTTGTGGCATATGAGAAATTCCCTAAGCCCCGGACCTGTCGATTTTGGTCAAAAATTAAAATTTCAAAAGTGCCCCAATTTCTGCTTTAGACTTTAGGTGCTATCCCAAAATGTATCACTAAGGTGACAGAAGTTGAATTCGGAGCATCATTTTTGAACAGAAGCTTCAACCATTTTGTGGCATATGAGAAATTCCCTAAGCCCCGGACCTGTCGATTTTGGTCAAAAATGAAAATTTCAAAAGTGCCCCAATTTCTGCTTTAAACTTAAGGTACTATCCCAAAATGTATCACTAAGGTGACAGAAGTTGATTTAGGAGCATCATTTTTGAACAGGAGCTTCAACCATTTTGTGGCATATGAGAAATTCCCTAAGCCCCGGACCTGTCGATTTTGGTCAAAAATGAAAATTTCAAAAGTGCCCCAATTTCTGCTTTAAACTTTAGGTGCTATCCCAAAATGTATCACTAAGGTGACAGAAGTTGATTTTGGAGCATCATTTTTGAACAGAAGCTTCAACCGTTTTGTGGCATATGAGAAATTCCCTAAGCCCCGGACCTGTCGATTTTGGTCAAAAATGAAAATTTCAAAAGTGCCCCAATTTCTGCTTTAAACTTTAGGTGCTATCCCAAAATGTATCACTAAGGTGACAGAAGTTGATTTCGGAGCATCATTTTTGAACAGAAGCTTCAACGGTTTTGTGGCATATGAGAAATTCCCTAAGCCCCGGACCTGTCAATTTTGGTCAAAAATTAAAATTTCAAAAGTGCCCCAATTTCTGCTTTAAACTTTAGGTACTGTCCCAAAATGTATAACTAAGGTGACAGAAGTTGATTTCGGAGCATCATTGTTGATTAGGAGCTTCAACCGTTTTGTGGCATATGAGAAATTCCCTAAGCCCCGGACCTGTCGATTTTGGTCAAAAATTTAAATTTCAAAAGTGCCCCAATTTCTGCTTTAAACTTTAGGTACTATCCCAAAATGTATCACTAAGGTGACTGAAGTTGATTTAGGAGCATCATTTTTGAACAGGAGCTTCAACCGTTTTGTGGCATATGAGAAAATCCCTAAGCCCCGGACCTGTCGATTTTGGTCAAAAATGAAAATTTCAAAAGTGCCCCAATTTCTGCTTTAAACTTTAGGTGCTGTCCCAAAATGTATAACTAAGGTGACAGAAGTTGATTTCGGAGCATCATTGTTGAACAGGAGCTTCAACCATTTTGTGGCATATGAGAAAATTCCCTAAGCCCCGGACCTGTCGATTTTGGTCAAAAATGATAATTTCAAAAGTGCCCCAATTTCTGCTTTAAACTTTAGGTGCTGTCCCAAAATGTATAACTAAGGTGACAGAAGTTGATTTTGGAGCATCATTTTTGAACAGAAGCTTCAACCGTTTTGTGGCATATGAGAAATTCCCTAAGCCCCGGACCTGTCGATTTTGGTCAAAAATTTAAATTTCAAAAGTGCCCCA